>NC_052152.1:209243045-209390545 GCF_902713615.1 Scyliorhinus canicula | reverse complement strand
TAGACTGGGACTGTACTCGTTGGAATTTAGAAGGATGAGGGGGGGATCTTATAGAAACATTTAAAATTATGAAGGGAATAGATAGGATAGATGCGGGCAGGTTGTTTCCACTGGCGGGTGACAGCAGAATTAGGGGACATAGCCTCAAAATAAGGGGAAGTAGATTTAGGACTGAGTTTAGGAGGAACTTCTTCACCCAAAGGGTTGTGAATCTATGGAATTCCTTGCCCAGTGAAGCAGTTGAGGCTCCTTCATTACATGTTTTTAAGGTAAAGATAGATAGTTTTTTGAAGAATAAAGGGATTAAGGGTTATGGTGTTCGGTCCGGAAAGTGGAGCTGAGTCCACAAAAGATCAGCCATGATCTAATTGAATGGCGGAGCAGGCTCGAGGGGCCAGATGGCCTACTCCTGCTCCTAGTTCTTATGTTCTTATATCTAGCTATACCTTATCAACTCTCCTTATCTGTCTCTAATGTGTGTGTGTGTGTGTGTGATAGTGCGTGTGAAACATCATATTTTACATCTCTGGGCAAGTGTGTAAGATAATAACTAATAATGTTTATCTTTAAATTCACAAAAGCTTGCTGCTGGGAATTGGGACAAATCCCTTTAAAGTAAGTGAAGTGTTTTGCCACTTCTAATCAATTTAGAACCCAAGCACAAACACACAAGTTAGCTTCTGAACCGCTGCCCACCAGAACAGGAGGCCCTTTTTATTCTTTTCTACACAAAAGAGAAATACATCAGGGTCTCCGCTTCCAGCCCACTGTACTGGCAAGTTTTATATAGCATTTCATTTGAAGTAAAATGTCCTTTTACTAAAAGCATAAACTTTAGACATAAATATCCCACAAGAAAACACACTAATCTAACACATTAAAACATTCTGATCACAGACAACAATACATGAAATCTGTTCATGGCACATCATTTCCTCATTTTTGAAGTATTGAAAAATGTTAACATATTACGGTCGGACAGCAGGATTGGGCTAGTCAAACAGCAGCTAACTGCATTATAGAGTACCGTCACTGTAGAAGAACAGTCCCAGGTGTTTCACAGGGGAGCAATGATTGCTAAATCAAAGGTGACTTCAGAAAAGGGTGGCCAAATCCTTTGACGAAGAGAAGGGTTTTAAAGAGGATCTTAAAGGAGGAGAGGTGAACGGGTTAGGAAGGGACTAGAGAAATCACCATGAACCACAGTCCTTAAAACATGCTCTTTTTCATATATATTAATACCGGTCGTAGGTAAACAGGACACGAGTTCAAAGTCTGCACGTGATACAAAATAATGCAGAGGACAGAACATTCCAGGAGGACATTAGAATGAGTAAAATACTGTGTTGCTGGAATCCGAAAGAAGAACAGAGGACTCTGGAAGAAACTCAGCAGGTCTGCCAGCTATCTATCAGGAGAGAAACAGGGTTGACATTTCAAATCCATAGACTCTTCGTCAGAACAACTGATAGATGCTGGCAGACGTGCTGCGTTTTTCCAGTGGTCCTCTGTTCTTCTACCAGGATATAGCTGATGAAATGGGCAAATGAAGCAGCTGAAATTCAAAGCTGAGACATGTGAAGTGCTGCAGTTGAGAAGTAGTAATAGGAATTAAACATTACAATTTTAAAGTGGATGCAGGAACAGAGATATCTCGAGGTATGTACGTGCCAAAAACCTTTGAAGGTGGCAGGATAAGTTTAGACGGCTGTTATAGCACATTATTCCACACACTTTTTCATTAATAGAGGCATTTGAGTACAAAAGCAAGGGAGGTTATGCTAAACATTTATACACCATTGGTTTTTAATAATCTTTATTATTGTCACAAGTAGGCTTACATTAACACTGCAATGAAGTTACTGTGAAAAGCCCCTAGTCACCACATTCCAGTGCCTGTTCAGGTACACAGAGGGAGAATTCTGAATGTCCAATTCACTTAACAGCACGTCTTTCAGGACTTGAGAGGGGAAACCGGAGTACCCGGAGGAAACCCACGCGGACACGGGGAGAATGTGCAGACTCGGCACAGACAGTGACCAAAGCCAGGAATCGAACCTGGGACCCTGGAGCTTTGAAGCAACAGTGCTAATCACGGGGTTACCGTGCCGCCCTGTGGTGGTTAGGCCTCAGCTGGATTAAATTCAATTCTGGGAACCACACTTTAGGAAGGATGTCAAAGCTTTAGAGAGAGTGTGCAGAATGAGATTTACTTGAATAGTTTTGGAAATGAGGGGCTACGGCTATGAGTAAAAATCGAAGCAGCTAAAATGATTCTCTTTCGAGCACAGCAAGTTAAGACACATATTTGAATCGGCACTAAGGCCGCCTTTTCTATCATCGAAACATTGCATGGGGTGCTGGCTTCGCTGGCTAAGGCAGCATTCATTGTCCATCCCTAGTTGCCTTTGAGAAGGTTGTGGTGAGCTGCCTTCTTGAAGCACTACACTCCAGGTGGTGTCGGTACATCCACAGTGCAGTTAGTGAGGGAGTTCCATTATTTTGACCCAGCGGAGGAACGACGATATATTTCCAAGTTAGGTGATGGACTTGGATGAAAACTTCAAAGTGGTGGTGTTCCCAAGTGTCTGCTACCTACGTGCTTCTAGATGATAGCGGTGATGGATTTGGAAGGTGCTGCCTAAGGAGTCTTGGTGAGTTCCTGCAGTGCATCTTGTAAAAGGTACACATGGCTGCCACTGTGCGTCAGTGATGGAGGGAGTGAATGTATATTGATGAGGTGCCAATTCAGCATGCTGCTTTGCGCTGGATAGTATTGGAGCTGTAAGTGAAGAGTGTTCCATCGCATTCCTGACTTGTGCTTTATGGACAGGCTTTGGGGAGTCAGCAGGTGGGATCCCTAGCCTCTGACCTGCCCTTGGAGCCACAGCATTGATATGGCTAGTCCAGTTCAGTTTCTGGTCAATGGTTACCCCAGGATATTGACAGCAGGGGCTTCAGTGGCACCTTTGTGTCTATTGTTGGAGATAGTCATTGCTTGGCACTTGTATAGTATGAATGTTATTGTCACTTGTCAGTCCAAGTCTGGATATTGTCTACATCTTGCTGCATTCAGGCGAGGACTGCTTTGGTATCGGAGGAGTCGCAAATGATGCTGAACACCGTGCAGCAAACATCCCCAGTTCTGACCCAATGATGGAAGGGAGGCCACTGATGAAGCAGCTGAAGAAGTTTGGTCCCAGAACACTAGTGGAACTCTTGCAGTGATATCCTGGAGCTGAGATGCTTAACCTTCAACAACTACAACCATCTTCTTTTGTGTCTGATATGGCTCCAACCAACCAAGTGTTTCCCCTCCCACCGATTCCCATTGACTTCATAGGAACAGGAGGAGGCCATTCAGCCCATCACGCCTGCTCCACCATTCAATATGACCGAGGCTGATTGAATACTTCATGGCTTTTCACAAACACTATTCCCATAACCGTTTAGGTTATTGTTAATCAGAAATCTATCAATCTCTACCGTAAACATAGAGCACAGTGGCGCAGTGGATAGCACTGCTGCCTCACGGCGCCGAGGTCCCAGGTTCGATCCCGGCTCTGGGTCACTGTCCGTGTGGAGTTTGCACATTCTCTCCGTGTTTGTGTGGGTTTCGCACCCACAACCCAAAGATGTGCAGGGTATGTGGATTGGCCACGTTAAATTGCCCCTTAATTGCAAAACATTAATTGGGTACTCTAAAAAAAATTTTAAATCTCTACCGTAAACATACTCAACCACACAGCTTTCACAGCCTCTGGAGTAGAGAATTCCAAAGATTCACAACCCTCTGTATGAAGACATTTCTCACCATCTCGGTCTCGGCTTATTTGGAAATTGTACCCCTGGTTCCAGACTCCCCAATCCAGGGACACATCTTACCTGCATCAACCCAGACTATTCCTTTAAGTATTTTGCAGGTTTAATGATTAGCGCTGCCACCTACGGCGCTGAGGTCCCAGGTTCGATCCCGGCTCTGGGTCACTGTCCGTGTGGAGTTTGCACATTCTCCCCGTGTCTGCGTGGGTCTCACCCCCACAACCCAAAGATGTGCAGGTTAGGTGGATCAGCCACACTAAATTGCCCCTTAATTGGGAAAAAAAAGTATTTTGCAGTTTCAAAGGAACCTCTCATCCTTTGAAACTCCGAAAATGCAGGCCCAGTTTGCCTGATCTCTGTTCATAAGAAGTGCCACCAGTCCGGAGCATGTCTGGTGAATCTTCATTGCGTTCCTGAGAATAACATCCTTCCAAGGCAAGGGAACCAAGACTGCACATAGTACTCGAGATAGAGTCTATCCAAGCTGCTATAGAATTGATGCAAGACCTCACTGCTCCTTTAGTCCATTCCACTTGCGATAAAGGCCAACATTCCATTAGCCTCCCCAATAGTTTGCTGCACCTGCATGTTAGCCTTCAACGACTTATGGACAAGGACACCCAGGACAAGGACACCCAAATTTTGCTAGAGTTCCTTGATGCTGTACTTGGTCAAATGCTCCACAAATGATGAAGGAGCCCAGTACATTCATAGAAAAGATAAGGCTGAAACATTCACAAGAAGTGCCGAGTGGATGGTCCATCTTGGTCTCTTCCGGAGATCTCCAACATCACAGAATCCAGTCTTCAGCTAATTCTATTCACTCCACATAATATCAAAGGCGCGATCCACTGGCTGTGTTGCGCTCGAAAGGCAGCACGGCACGACGCAGCCGGGAGATCCCTCTTCCGGGGTCTGACACGATCTCATGAGACATTGTGATAAGAATCCCGGCCACTATTTTGCAAATCTGCATATTAATGAAACAGCTAGTCTCACTCTAATATGTTCTCCCATCATCACCCGAGACATTGGGATCTAACCCCTTTGCCTCAGAGTCCTCGAATGAACGCCATTCAGTGTTTGACTCCACACGCACGAACAGATTCAAAAACACTTCTTCCCCGCTGTTACCAGACTTCTAAACGACCCTCTTATGGATTGACCTGATTAATACTATGCTCCTGTATGCTTCACCCGATGCCGGTGTCTATGTATTTACATTGTGGACCTTGTGTTGCCCAATTATGTATTTTCTTTTCATGTACTAAATAATCTGTTTGAGCTGCTCGCATAAAAATACTTTTCACTGAACCTCGGTACACGTGACAATAAACAAATCCAAACGGGGACAGACGGGACGGCACTGGTGGGGGTCTCTCTGAGAACCCATGTGCTTGCCCCCTGGGCAGGGTGGCACTAAGGCACTGCCAACATAAGCAGCAAAGAGATAGACAGCGAAGCAGTCCCACAACTAATAGATCAGGTCCTGGATGCCCAATCTGGGTGCCAGCCTGGCACTGCCAAGGTGCCCTGGTGGCACTGACAGCGTGTACAGGCAATTGAATCTGGGTCCCTGGTGCGATGAGACAGCAGTGCTAACCATTGTGCCAATATGCTGCCCATCGCTATACAATAGAGAATTTAACAATCACCCCTTGCAAGTTCAATGGCATGACCATCACTAAATTCCTCACTAACACCACCTGAAATTTACCACTGACCAGAAACTAAACTGGACTAGCCACATAAATACCATGGCTACAAGGGCAGGTCAAAGTCTAGGAATTCTGCAGAGAGTAACTCACCACTTGATTCCCCAAAGCCTGTCCAGCATCTACAAGGCATAAGTCAGGAGTGTGATGGATACTCTCCACTTGCCTGGATGAGTGAAACTCCAATAAGAAGCTCAACACCATCCAACTCCCACTTGATTGGCACCCCATCCACAACCATTCACTCCTTCCACCACAGACGAACAGTGTTAGCAGGTTGTACCATCTACAAGATGCATTTCAGGACTTCACAAAGGCTCTTTGGGGAGCAGATTCCAAACTCATGACCATTACCATCTAGAAGAACAAGGACAGCAGATACCTGGGAACCCCACCACTTGGAGGTTCCCCTCCAAGTCACTCACCACTCTGACTTGGAAACATATTGCCCGTTCCTTCACTGTTGCTGGGGCAACATCCTGGAACTCCCTCCCTAACTGCACTGTGGGTGTACCTACATCACAGGGACTGCAGCCATTCTAGAAGGGAGCTCATCATCACCTTCTTAAGGGCAATTAGGAATGGCTAATTAATGCTGTCCAAGCCAGCGACATCCACAACATAAATTAATTTTTAAAAACACTCCTGAGAAGAGCCATGGGATTGTTTATCACATCAAAGGTGCTATATAAATACAGGTTAGTGCTGACGATTTGACAGTGGGATTAAAAAGCTTGAAGGGTTATGGTAAATAAGGAGAAACTAATTCTGGTGGCAGAAGGCTAGGTAACTAAAGGTTTAAGGTGACTGACAAAGGAACGGCATGAAGGATACAATCAATTTTTCTTTGTACACAGCAAATTCTTGTGATCTGGAACGCATTGTGGTAGAAGTGTATCCAATAATAACAATCAATATGGGACTAGATAAATAGTTGAAGGGGTGAAGTTTGCAGGACTTTGGTGGAAAAAGCAGGAAATTTGAAAGAATTATATAGCTCTTCAAAAGAGGTGGCACAAGCATGAAATGAAATGAAATGAAAATCGCTTATTGTCACGAGTAGGCTTCAATGAAGTTACTGTGAAAAGTTCCTAGTCGCCACATTCCGCCGCCTGTTCGGGGAGGCTGGTATGGGAATTGAACCGTGCTGCTGGCCTGCCTTGGCCTGCTTTAAAAGCCAGCTCTTTAGCCCTGTGCTAAATCAGCCCGCATGATGGGCCAAATGGCCACAGTGTCATTCCATCATTCCAAGAGACAGTCAGCCAAAGCCACCAAGATTAAATACCTTTATGAAAGGGAACAGTTTTCCGCTGCTCTGTAACTGAGCACAGGTAGGTCGTCATTTCATTATCTTTGATTCACTGGGACAGCACGGTAGCATAGTGGTTAGCACTGTGGCTTCAAAGCGCCAGGGTCCCAGGTTCCATTCCCCGCTGGGTCACAGTCTATGTGGAGTCTGCAAGTTCTCCCCGTGTCTGCGTGGGTTTCCTCCGGGTGCACCGGTTTCCTCCCACAGTCCACAGATGTGCAGGTTAGGTAGATTGGCCATGATAAATTGCCCTCAGTGTCTAAAACGGTTAGGAGGGGTTATTGGGTTATGGGGATAGGATGAAAGTGAGGGCTTAAGTGGGTCGGTGTAGACTCGATGGGCCCAATGGCCTCCTTCTGCACTGTATGTTCTATGAGAAACTTCGAAACAGCAATTACCTCCCCAAGTTAAGTGAAATACATTTCTTTCAAGTTTACAGCAGAGGGGGTTGGTAAACACAGCAGTTAACATGTAATTAATTGTCCACATGTGCAGACCCTCGGAGGAAGCATAAAAGTGATGTCAGGCCTGGCACAACCCGGAGGCTATGAGTTTACTGCATGCTTCGCAACAATGAAGATACCAGCCAAGCTTTGAACAGCTGTCAAAGATGGATGCCATTTCCTTCCCTCAGTACTGGAACTGAACCAGAATGCTGCCTGCCCTGCTTTCCATTTTCTTCATGATTCTGCAGCCACTTGCTCCCCAGCCACAAATTGCATTTAAACAGCAACTTGAATGAAGGAAAGGCACTTTACAGGCCTGTTATCAAACAAAAACTTGGCACTGAGCCACATGAGATACTAAGGAGATTGTTGATCAAAGCAGCAGATTTTAAAGAGTTTAGAAAAACAAGAGGTGATCTAATTTGAACATAAAATTCCGCGACAGGGTAGATGCGGAGAAATTGCTTCCTCGGCTGAGCAATTGAGAACACGGGGGGCACAGGTACAGAACAAAGAGTTGGTAATTTCACACTGAGATGAGGAGATATTTCTTCAAGGGTGTGAATCTTTGAATTTCTACCCAACAGAAATGTAGATGCTCCACCACCGAATATATTTAAGACAGGGGACAATTGATTTTTGAATACCAAGGGAATTAAGCGAAATGGGGATCGAGCAGGAAGGTGGAGCGGAGGCAGAAGATCAGACATTATCTTACAAAGCAGGTCCGGAGAGCAAATTGGCCTGCTTTTTATGGTCTTTAAAAACAGAATTCAGAATGTCCAATTCACCTGACAAGCATGTCTTTAGGGACTTGAGAGAGGAAACTGGTGCACCCGGAGGAAACCCACGCAGACACGGGGAGAACGTGCAGACTCCACACAGACAGTGACCCAAGCCGGGAATCAAACACGGGTCCCTGGTGCTGTGAAGCAACTGTGCTAACCGCTGTGCTATCATGCCGCCCCATAGACAAGTGGATAGATTGAGGGAGGGAATGCCAGAGTTTATCACCTCGGCAGCTTAATACGCAGCCATAATGGCGGAGTGATTAAAATCAGGGGGTGCACAAGAGTTAGAGGACTGTTGAGATAAGAACATAAGAAGCAGCAGCAGGAGACGATGATATGGCCTATCAAGCTCCATCATTTAACATTGTCATGACCATTCTCCACATTCATACACAGACGTTGTTTCCCTTGGTCAGGGAATCTAAAACAAGGGGACACCAGTTTCAGGATAAGGGACCGATCGCTTAGGACTGAGATGAGAAGAATTTTTTTCACAAAAGGGTTGTGAATCTTTGGAACTCTCGACCCCAGAGGGCCATGTATTCATCAGATTGAATATTTTTAAGGCTGAGATTGACAAATATTTGTCTCTCAGAGACTCAAGTGATACAGAGAGCAGGTAGGAAAGTGGAATTGAAACCCAAGATCACCTCTGATGGTACTGAGTGGCAGAGCGGGATCGATGGATTCACCTGCTCTGATTTCTCCCATGATCTTAATCTCCACCCAATACTGATTCTACTTCCTGATATTCGGAACCAAGATCCTTTCTCACTATTGTCCTTATGTCAGCCTTTTCCATTCAGTCTGCTTTTCGAAGTGCGTACCCTGGAATATTCATTTCCCAACTTTGGTTGTCAAGTCCCATGTCTCTGTAATGGTGTTCATCTCTATCTGTGCCACTACTTCATCTATCGAATTGCGGATGCTCCGCACATTCTCTTCAATTCTACTTTTTTACTACTATTCCCTGCATGGACAAACTCTCTGTGCTTTATTCGCAGTGTGGTGCGTGATCTGAAACCACAATTGCTGAGTACTCAGTGTCCTCAACCCCCGCTAACAGTGTTTTATGTAGCACAAAGGAATCTATCCTGGAGTTCGCCTTATGTACATGGGAGTAGAATGAATATTCCTGCTCCTTGGTCTCTCAAATCTCCACGGATCCACCCCTCCCATGCGCTCCATGAACTCCCGCAGTTCCTTCGCCATTGCTGATAGCTTCGCCGATCTAGCACTCGACTGGTCTAGCCTCGGGTCCAGGACCGTATTAAAGTCACCCTCCATGATCAGCCAATGGGAGTCAAGGTCTGGGATCTTCCCCAGCACCTTTCTGATAATCAGAATAGTAAACCCCTTGTTTTAAAGCTCTCCTCTTTGCGAGTTCTGGTCCCCGGTCTTGGTACACCCCGATCTCTGATTCTTCCCACATGTACCATTTTGTCTGCCTGGCCCACTTCATAATACGCTCCTTGTCGAAGAATCGATGTAGCCTCACCACCATGGCCCTCGGGGGCTCACGACCCTGGGGCTTACGCACAAGCACCCTCTGTGCCCGATCCACCCCCAGTGGCTTGTCAAACACATCGGCCCCAACCAACACCTGCAACATCTTGCCCCCGCATCTGATCCCCCCTTTCCCTCTGGCAGCCCAGCAATTCGGATATTTTGCCTGCAAGACCGGTTCTCCAAGACTTCTACTTTATCTAGCAGTCGTTTCTGGCTGTCCTGTAGTCTGCTAATTTCCAACGCCATTGCAATGGGACTCCTCCTCTCGGTCACTCGCCAGCTCCTGCAACTTTAGAATCTCCTGTCGCTGGGTCGTCATTTTCTCCTCCACCCGGTCAACCACCTCCTTAATCGAGGCTATCATCTGGGTTACACCTTCTGTACACTCCTTGCGATGCCGAGCAAACTTCTCATCCAGGTACTTGACCCATTGCTCCATTGGCCAGTGAGCTGGCGTGGACACGCTTCGTCTCGTTACCATTGAGCTCGATGACCTCTGATTCTTGCTTTCACTCACCTTTTGGTTTCTCCTTTTTTGACTCTTTGGACACGATTCCATAAATTGAGGGTCACCTACTTTTTCTCTCGATTCGATCAACTCATGAGAAATCTTCTGAAAAATCCGGTTTAAACGCCATTTTAAAAAAACACTCAGAGCGAGAGCTGCTGAATGTGTGACCGTTTACTCCATGGCCGCCACTGTAAATCCCCCACATACAACAGCTTCAACACATCAACTATCCCATCTTCTTTATTATGTTTTATTCAACTAATTAGGTTTCAATGTTTAGAAGTATCAGTCAACCTTGATGTTGTAATATCAAGTAATTTAACTAGGTACGCTATAAATTTAATGCATTACTTATATTTCCCCAGTATTGGTTTAAACTACTGCTGAGACCTTGAAGGAAATGGCAATGATGGGGAGGGCAAGGGCAAGGCCAGAGGTATTTGAAAACAAGACTGAGAATTTTATTTATTTATTTTGAAATAAATTTAGAGTACCCAATTTTCTTTCCCCAATTAGGGGCAATTTAGCCAATCCACCTACCCTGCACATCTTTTTGGTTGTGGGGGTGAGACCCACGCAGACACGGGGAGAATGTCCAAACTCTACACATGTGACCCGGGCCGGGATGGAACCCGGGTCCTCGGCGCCATGAGGCAAAGCTGAGAATTTTAAAACAGATGTTTTATCTGGGGCAGCAGGGTAGCATGGTGGTTAGCATAAATGCTTCACAGCTCCAGGGTCCCAGGTTCGATTCCCGGCTGAGTCACTGTCTGTGTGGAGTCTGCACGTCCTCCCCCTGTGTGCTCCGGTTTCCTCCCACAGTCCAAAGATGTGCGGGTTAGGTGGATTGGCCATGCTAAATTGCCCGTAGTGTCCTAATAAAAGTAAGGTTGGGGGGGGGGGGGGGTTGTTGGGTTATGGGTATAGGGTGGATATGTGGGTTTGAGTAGGGTGATCATGGCTCGGCACAACATTGAGGGCTGAAGGGCCTGTTCTGTGCTGTACTGTTCTATGTTCTATATGTGTTACCCGATCAGGAGTTAGTGCAGGTCAACAGGCTTAAGGGAGATGCCTGAACAGGATTTGGTGTGAATTAGGATACAGATAATAGACTATCGGATGAGCTGAAGTTTATGGAGGGTGGAAGATGAAAGGCCAGCCAAAAGAACATTAGGCCAGTTAAAAAACAGCACTGAATCCCAATTATCGACATCCCACAAACAAGCAGCTCATTGATGGATGGACCTCAGCCCATTGTGCCTCTACTCTACTGGCCTAACACTCTCAGTATATCCTTCTATCCTTCTATTAAGGAAAGCACTGCACTTTTAGAAATTGCTCAGTTCACTGTTGTATTGGAACATGAGGAAGACATTTTACCCAACACACTATCCTGAAATTCAACTGTCAATAGCTGGTCCGTATCTTCAGCTCCATTTACCCAACTTTCCTCCATGACCCTCAATGCTCTTACCAAATAGAAATCTCTTTATCTTTGCCTTGAAAGTTTCAATTGTGCCCCAGCATCCACAGCCTTTCCAGGAAGAGCTCCAGATTTACATTGCACTTTGTGTGGAAAAATGCTCCCTGATTTCACCTCCAAACAGCCGATGTCTAATTTTAAGACTGTGCACAGTTGTTCCAGTCTCCTCCATCAGAGCAAACAGTTCCTCTCTACCTACTATTCTGAATGCCACTCTAGCATCTTAAACACATCAATTATATCATCCACAGGCAAGGAAAGGAAGCCAGCATTATACAGTTACCCACCTCTGAGGTTTCAGCATCTATCGTATGTGCTACATCCAGGATCCTGTCCACTTCAATATAATCTGGATTAAAGGGTTCCTCATCCGACTAGAAGGAAAGATGACAGGTGCATAATGCAATTGCTGTTAGAATATGAAAATAGCCCAGTAGTCACTATTAATGGACAAGTGCCACATTCACCCTATTCCAGGGGAACTGAAAGCTGCAATGGGTCAGTCAGTGACTTCTCAGCTTGCACAACTTGAGTCCAACTTCAACCGAGACAGTTATATTTATTTGGACCTTTTGAATTGCATGATAATTGAGCAGAAATATTGCTCTGTTCTACTCGATGCATTCAGAGGTTGAATATTAGGATAAGCAAAGAAAATAATAAACAAATTGTTTAAAATTCAGTTTGTGTAGATTTAGTTGTCTATTAACTTAATTTATAGAATAAAGATTTGACACTTCAGAATTCAGCACTATCTAATTTGTCCTCACTTACAATTCACCTTACAGACAGGAGAAGAATTAGACAAACAAATTAAACTCAACAGGAGCAAAGATACAAATTAATTAAAATAATTTAACTTTGTTTTAATTGCTGCCTTTGAAAAGCTGAATGAGTTATGAAGACAAGTAGTAATTTTGAACAAATATGAAGCGAAGATTTTTAAAGTAATTACAGAAGAGCAGCTCCCACTGCTCATTTCCCATCTTTATTTCATTCCGGTTGTACCTTCTCCACTCCTGAAGGCACTGTCTCCTCTTACTGGGGAACGGGGAGAAAATCCCACAGCAACAGCCCCGGGGGGCTCCACCACTGCCCTACCGGGAAGGGGCTGAGTGCCAAAATGACTGTCCCTACTTGAAGTGGGGGAAGGGAGTGTCTATTAATGACAGTCCCTAATGTGCAGAGAGTCCTACAGGGAAACCCTAACTTGCGAGGATGGCAGTGCGCAGTGAAGAGGCCTCCTTACGGATGAGTGTGATTGGATAGGACTTATACAAAATGAACTTTAGCAACAAAGTAATTACCAATTTATGAATCTTGCGTGCATGTAATTAAACAAACGCTATGAAAACTTATTGGAGGTTTATGAATAGTTAATAAGCTGCCGGTGTGAAATGATTAATTTTCAGGATGATCCCCACCAGTTTGCTTTGCACCACGTAGTTAGCCCAACATCCCATTGGGGCAGGGACACCAGGCAGGGTGGGGGGCAGGCGACCACGTGGTTAGCCCAGCATTCCATTGGGGCAGGGACACCAGGCAGGGTGGGGGGCAGGCGACCACGTGGTTAGCCCAACATTCCATTGGGGCAGGGACACCAGGCAGGGTGAGGGGCAGGCGAGTGGAGAGCTGGGATATTTTCAGAGCCATTTAAAAATGTTAATGAACTGAAATGGAAGACTACATTCGGTATTAAAACTCTTCACTGCTAAAACAGCACTCACACTTCACTGTCACTCTCACATTCTTTCACTGTCCTCTTGAGTCTCTCTTATATTGATGCTCAGAACTGAAAAATCCAAAAACACAAGAACGTAGGAAGGAGAAACCAATTCACCTCATTCCACTGTTCAGCTCCTAAATCAGCACTTGGATCACAGAATAATTCTGGATGAGGAAGCCATTCAGACTATCCATCTCCAATGACCTGACAAATTCCCGGCTGGCCGAGTAATTCCAAGGTTTGTCTTCCACTATGATTCAGGAGATGTTTTCATGTGCTGATTACAGTAAAAAATTGCCTATCAACCCCAGAAACTACAGGCTTCCTGCTATTAGCCTACATCTTTCCATAGTAAAATCAATCGGGAATTGCACCAACTTCTTTTTATCACTCCCATTGTGTTGTTATTTTCATCATTGGGTATTTTCTTCATTGGCTTGAGCACTTTACTACACGATTAAAAGCCAAAAACTCACAGATTTAATGTTAAATTTTAAAAAGATTTGATTATGTATACTTTCAACAAATGACTAGTGTGAATGATGCGACCATTCAGATGTACTCTAAAAATGAACAACCTTTCACCCTTTAGAATCTTTATAAGCTACTATTAAAACACGACCAACACTACCTCAACACCACCTATTTCAATTCCGCCACTGTTGCTATATTATCAGACTGCTTGTCCAACATCCAGTACTGGATGAGCAGAGTTCTTCCAATTCAGCTCCTGACCTCACTACAGCCGTGGTTCAAACATGGAATGGAGCTGAATGCCAGAGGTGAGGTGAGAGTGACTGGCCTTGACATCATTGCAGCATTTGACCAAGTATGGCATCAGGGAGCCCAAACTAAACTGGAGTCAATGGGAATCAGGGGGAAAATTATCCACTGGTTGGAGTCATTCCTGGCACAAAGAAAGATGGTTGTGGTGGTTGGGGGTCAGTCATCTCAGCTCCAGGACATCACTGCAGGAGTTCCTCAGGAGGGTGTCCTAGGCCCAACCATCTTCAGCTGCTTCATCAATGACCTCCCTTCCATCATAAGGTTAGAAGTGGGGATGTTTGCAGATAACTGTAAAATGTTCAACACATTCGCGACTCCTCAGATAATGAAGCAGTCCATGCACAAATGCAGCAAGACCTGGACAATATCCAGACTAGGGCTGACTGAGGCAGCACGGTGGCACAGTGGGTTAGCCCTGCTGCCTCACGGCGCCGAGGTCCCATGTTCGATCCCGGCTCTGGGTCACTGTCCGTGTGGAGTTTGCACATTCTCCACGTGTTTGCGTGGGTTTTGCCCCCGCAACCAAAAGATGTGCAGGCTAGGTCGATTGGCCACGCTAAATTGCCCCTTAATTGGAAAAAATGAATTGGGTACACTAAATTTTAAAAAAAAGGTTTGGGCTGACAAATGGCAAGTTACATTCGCGCCACACAAGTGCCAGGCAATGACAACCTCCTACAAGAGAAGATCTAACCACCGCCCCTTGACATTCAATGGCATTACCATCACTGAATCCCCCACAATCAACTACTTGGGGGTTACCATTGATCAGAAACTGAACTGAATTAGCCAGAGCAGGTCAAAGGCTAATGACTATGGCGAATAACTCACCTCCTGACCCCACCCCCCCCAAAAGCCTGTCCACCATCTACAAGGCACAAGTCAGGAGTGTAATGGAATACTCTTCACCACTTGCCTGGATGAGTGCAGCTCCAAAAAAACTTGAGAAGTTCGACACCATTCAGGACAAAGCAGCACGCTTGATTGCTCCCCCTTCCAGAAACATTCAAACCCTCCACCACCAATGAACAGTGACAACCATGTGCACCATCTATAAGATTCTAAATCCAAGTCTTCATACTCATACTCTTCAGCAACTTGATTTCAGTCCTAGCAGCCTTACAGTCTGGGAAGCTGCTGCCAAAGAACTTGTGTTCAGCGTGAATACCTTATAGCCAAACTATCTCTAAAATGAGGCTGGTGGGTGGTGGTCTTTCATCTGAAAAGACAGCTTGCATTTTATTGACACAGAAGACCATGAAGGATCCACTCGATAAGAAAGGAAAATTTAAGCTTCGAGGAATTGGAATATTTCTATAATTTCAATGTATTCTAGACGTACAGCCTGATAAACAACTAACTGGTCTTCAGCATCCTCCTTACCTCAACAAAAAGATTCTTCATCTGGGCCCTTTTGGTCCTGAAACGCTTGATTTTCTGATGAATCCTTTTGTCTTTCTCCAGCTCCTCCACCGTTGCCCATTTGCAGTGCAGGTAGGAGCTGAAACATAAAAGGAAGATTGTACCGAGCTGAAGGAAAAAGGAATCAAATTTTTTGTAGTCAAATCTTGAGGAAAGCTTTCTAAAGCGAATGAAGTGGAGTCATGATTGTAATGTAACAACTACAGCTTCCAACGTCGCACTAACTACAAAACTGGCCAGATAATTCTTTTTATGCTGGCTGAGGGATAAATATTGGCGACAACACCAGGGAAAACTCTCCTGCTCTTACACCAACCTGAGGATGCAAATGGAGATGCAACTGCCTCATCCAAAAGACAACATCTCTGACAGTGTAACACTTCCTCAGTACAGTCTGGATTGTGCACTCTGTAGTGGCTTGAGCCTACAACTTTCCCCCTGCCCCAGTCCACCCAGGACAGCGAGGACAAGAGATCAAAAATAGGAAGCACATTTAATCCATGCAAAAGACTACACTAAAACTGGCTAAAATTCATGAGGAACTATGGCAAGGTCAGCTGTCATTTCTGCTTTATTTTCCCCTTGTGAGCTTTTTCTTAACTGAACTACAATTTTAACGAATAAAATCAGACTCTGCAGCAGAGATTAATCAAAATAACTTCACCATAGTAAGGTTTTGCCTAAAGCATTCAAACTGAGAGAGTCCTAGTAGCATGTTACAATGTGGAAACTGGTTCTACTCTACAGGGACGGCATAGGGTTAGCACTGCTGTCTCAAAGCGCCAGGGACCCAGGTTCAATTCCAGCCTTGGGTGACTGTCTATGTGGAGTTTGTACGTTCTCCCTGTGCATCCGTGGCTTTCCTCCGGGTGCTCCAGTTTCCTCCCACAGTTCAAAAATGTGCAGGTTAGGTGGATCGGCCATGCTAAATTGTCCCTTAGTTTCCAAAAGGTTAGGTGGGGGTTACTGGGATGGGGGCATGAAATAAGCTAGGGTGCTCTTTCAGAGGGACGGTGCAAACTCGATGGGTCAAATAGCCTCCTTCTACAAAATAAGCACCTTCCAGTGGTACAACATGCCAACTCCCGACAAAGTCCACAAATCTAACTGTTTACCCTGGGAAGTCTCTTGGCTCAGCGCTTACAGCCCGAGAGCATCAACCACAAAATTGCAGAATGTAAAAATTCCTAAATTCGTCAGTCGCTTCTGCAGGCGTTGCTGAATCAAAAATATGCATTTGAGTCCCTTGTTAATTCTTGGTTCTACGCAGAGAAAAACATATGCAAATCACTGTGCCTTAATGATATTAGAAAGCAAAATAAATAATTTGTGAAGTCCTTGTGAAAAGGGTCAAAGGACCAAGGAATAAGCAGGTAACTGCAGGCCAGTAAACTTAGTAATAGAAGCCAAGGAAAACATTTATTCAAAAGGTGCTGCAAAGAAACTTGGATGTGAAATACGTGCTCATGGTGTTAGAGAATGTGATGGGCTGATAAGATAGAGTTAGTTAAGGACAGAAAACTACAAGAAAGTGATGAACAAGGAGTGCTTTTTGGATTAAACTGGGTCACTTTGGGGCCATTCTCTGCATCTGGACAATATGTAGAAGAAAACAAAGTGGACAAAGCAATCCCAGGAAGTAGAGAGACAGACAAATTAGTAGATGCCATGCCACCGCTGGAATTTATTCTTCGGGAAGTTTTAAGAAAGCACTTGGAAAAGTATGATCAGACAAAGTCAAAGATGATTTTATAGAGAGCAACTGCTGAGGCGGCACAGTGTTAGCACTGCTGCCCCACGGTGTCGAGGAGCCGGGTTCGATCCCAACCCCGGGTCACTGTCCGTGTGGAGTTTGCACATTCTCCCCATGTCTGGGTGGGTCTCGCCCCCACAACCCAAAGATGTGCAGGGTAGGTGGATTGGCCATGCTAAATTGTCCCTTAAATGGAAAAAAATTAACTGGATACTTTTAAATTGAAAAAACAAAGGAAAACTGCTTTTGTCAAATCTATTATCGTTTTTTTGAGGATGTAATGAGTAAGTTAGATAAAGGGGAACTAATAGCTGCAGTATATTTGAAATTCCAAAAGGCATTCGATAAGTACCAGACAAAGGTTAATACAAGAGCTCAGAGTTGGGGACAATATATTAGCATGGATAGGTGATTGATTAACGGAGAGGAAGCAAAGAGTAGTGATAAACTAGGCATTTTCAAGTTGGCAAGCTGCAACTGCTGAAGTGCCATGAGGATCAATGCTGGGCCTTCAGTTATTTACAATCTATATTAATGACTTAGATGAAGAGACAAGACAGCAGCATATCTAAAATAAGCAAAATACTGCAGATGCTGGAGTCTGAAACAGGAATAGAAAGATCAAAACCTAAAGCTGCCGAGGGCTGTGACGTGCCCAGTCGGGAGATGAGATGTGCTTGTCATCTTTTGATCGGGCACGTTACAGCCCTCGGGACTCTACATTTTGACCTTTTCCCACCATCTTAAAACTCCTCCCTTCTCTGTTTTTAATACCACATACATAGAACATAGAACAGTACAGCACAGAACAGGCCCTTCGGCCCTCGATGTTGTGCCGAGCAATGATCACCCTACTTAAACCCACATACCCGTAACCCAACAATCCCCCCATTAACCTTACACTACGGGCAATTTAGCGTGGCCAATCCACCTAACCCGCACATCTTTGGACTGTGGGAGGAAACCGGAGCACCCGGAGGAAACCCACGCACACACGGGGAGGACGTGCAGACTCCACACAGACAGTGACCCAGCCGGGAATCGAACCTGGGACCCTGGAGCTGTGAAGCATTGATGCTAACCACCATGCTACCGTGAGGCCCCCCCAACATGTGTTGGCTCAATGCAAAACACCCTCTCCCTCCTTTCAGTTCCGATGTATGGTCCATGACCCAAAACATGAACTGTGTTTCTCCCCAGATAGATGCTGGCAGACCTGCTGAGTAATGTATCTAAGCTTGCTATGACTCTATGCTGATGATGCAAAACAAGGGATAGTAAGCCATGAGGACAGTTTGGATGTACATGCATTGGAGGTGACACTGCAATGGTTCACTGGGATTTTACATAGATTTACATAGAATTTACAGTGCAGAAGGAGGCCATTCAGCCCATCGAGTCTGCACCGGCTCCTGGAAAGAGCATCCTACCCAAGGTTAACACCTCCACCCTATCCCCATAACCCAGTAACCCCACCCAACACTCAGGGCAATTTTGGATACTACGGGCAATTTATCATGGCCAATCCACCTAACCCGCACATCTTTGGACTGTGGGAGGAAACCGGAGCACCCGGAGGAAACCCACGCACACACGGGGAGGATGTGCAGACTCCGCACAGACAGTGACCCAAGCCGGAATCGAACCTGGGACCCTGGAGCCGTGAAGCGATTGTGCTATCCACAATGCTACCGTGCTGCCCTAGATGAAAGGGTTGAAAGGGTTGTTCCACGATGACAGGCTGAGTAAATTGGGCCTACATTTTCTGGAATTTTGAAGAATGACAGGTGACCTCAGGATTCTGAAGGGGCTAGCCAGGATAGTCACAGAGATTTCCTTAATTTGGGAAATCTGTAACAAAGGGAACTCAATCTCAGGATAAGGAGCCAATTAGTTAGGACTGAGATGAAAGGTGGCACAGTGGTTGGCACAGTGGTTAGCACCAGCGACCCGGGTTTGATTCCAGCCTTGGGCGACTGTGTGGAGTTTGCACGTTCTTCCCGTGTCTGCGTGGGTTTCCTCCGGGTGCTCCGGTTTCCTCCCACAATCCAATGATGTGCAGGTTAGGTGGATTGGCCATGCTAAATTGCCCTTCGTGTCGAAAAAGGTGATGGTTAGGTGGGGTTACAGGGATAGGACAGCGGACCTAGGTAGGGTGTTCTTTCGGAGGGTCGGTGCAGACTTGATCGGCTGACTGGCCTCCTTCTGACCTGTAGTAATTCTATTCCATGGATTTATTAGATTTTTAATTCCAGATTTTTATTGAATTAAAATGTCACCATCTGTCATGGTGGGATTCAATCCCAGATCATGCTCTGGGTCTCTGGATTAGCAGCTCAGTAACAATATCACAGCACCACTGCCACATCCATGTGACTATTAATTCTGTCCCAAATTAGAGGCAAGGATATTCTGGATTTCCCTTCCTGCCACCCAAAGGGGCGGAAGTAATGCTCTGACTGCCCCCCCAGCCGTTTCATGCTCAAATCAGTATCAACTGGCTACAGGCAGGACCTCCATCCCTCACTTCGGAGGAAGTGCAATTTTAGAAAGCTGCCAGCTAATCGGTTTGGCCTGGAGCTCCCTCACCCCCACATCTCAGGAGCTGCAGAGGACAGGTGAGGAAGTGCATGAAGATGACAGCCTAAGACATGGGAATGGCACGTTTTCGAGGTCCCAGGGTCCAGCGGCCATCGGAACCTGAGGAGGGGGAGTGCCCAAAATTAGAAGGGGACTTCTGAAAAATTAAGGCCAGTGTCGCTGCAATTTCCTGGATCCAGAGAGGACGACAGTCACAGTGCCTAAGCCAAACCTACTGCTCGTCAAGTGCAACAAAATTAGAGACGGAAACCATCTTCTTTTTCGCCTTCGCCCTTGATACTTACTAATTTCTGTATTTGACATAGAATTCTTCAACTTCCTGTAGCTTCCCACCAGATGTCTGTTGAAATACACAAAAATTGAAGTCAATGACGCTGAAAAGGTTGCTTTAAATTGTTCACCCACAGTGCTCAATGAAACTTTTCACAAAACAAGACATTTCAGCGTAGGCAACATCTATTAGGCTCACAGTGACTCCACACAGTTCCACATTCTAATTCCTTTTACCCTCTAGCATTTGTTTCCCAAAGCATCTTTTTCAACTGTCTATTTTTTTTAAAAATAATTTTTATTCAAGATTTTCAATAACAAATTTTCTCCCCACAATTTAAAACAAACAAGGCGTGTTTCCACACCAACACAAGAAAAGAACTCCCCCCCCCCCCCCCAAATAAATAATAACCAAAAAACCAACAGCAATACAAGAAGAAAATAACATCGCAAACCCACCAAGTTGCTGCTGAGACCGACCACTCTCTACCCCTTCGCCAGGAAATCGAGAAAGGGCTGCCACCGCCGAAGGAACCCCTGTACCGACCCCCTCAGGGCAAACTTCATCCCCTCCAACTTGATGAACCCGGCCATGTAATTGATCCAGGCCTCCGAACGCGGGGGCCGTGTGTCCCTCCACTGTAACAGAATCCTGCGCCGGGCTACTAGAGACGCAAAGGCCAGAATGCTGGCCTCTCTCGCCTCCTGCACTCCCGGCTCCAAAGCTACCCCAAAGATCGCGAGCCCCCAGCCCGGCTTGACCCTAGACCCGACCACTTGCGACAATGTCCCCGCCACCCCCTTCCAAAACCTCTCCAAGGCCGGACAAGCCCAGAACATATGGGTGTGGTTCGCCGGGCCTCCCGAACACCTCCCGCACCTGTCTTCCCCTCCGAAGAACCGGCTCATCCTGGCCCCTGTCATGTGCGCCCTATGCAGCACCTTCAGCTGAATTAGGCTGAGCCGTGCGCAAGAGGAGGAGGAATTCACCCTCTCCAGGGCGTCCGACCACGTTCCATCTTCAATCTCTTCCCCTAGCTCTTCCTCCCACTTCGCTTTGAGCTCATCTACTGAGGCCTCCTCCTCCTCCTGCATCAGCTGGTAAATAGCCGAGATCTTTCCTTCACCGACCCATGTCCCTGAAAGCACCCTATCTTGCACCCCCCCTTGGCGGCAGCCGCAGAAACTCCGCCACCTGCCTCTTAACAAATGCCCTGACCTGCATATACCTAAAAGCGTTCCCAGGGGGGAGGTTCCACTTCCCCACCAGCTCCTTTCAACTGTCTATTAAATGACACAATTTAGTTAGCTTCACTAGCCACTAATAGAAATGCATCATTAATAATAAAGATGCTCTTGGCCTCCTCACCCGTTGCCCCCACCCCCTTCCTGGTGTGAAGCCAGAAATTGTACACCTAAATAGAACGGCTAATGTGGTCCCACTATTTCAGAAGGTTGTAGAGACAAGCCAGGGAACTATAGACCAGTGAGTCTCATGTCAGTGGTTGGGAAACTATTCTGAAGGAGAGAATCTATCTCCATTTGAAGAGGCAAGGTTTGATCAGGGATAGTCAGCAAGGCTTTGTCAGAGGGAGGTCATGCCTGACAAATTCGATGTGTGTAGATGAGAGTAGTGGTGCATGAGAGTAGTGATGTAGTTTACAAGGATTTCAGCAAAGCCTTCAACAAAGTCCCACATGGGAGAAGACAGCAAATTAACTGGGATACAGGGTAACTTGATAAGGTGGATTCATAATTGGATTAGCGGTAGGAGACAGAGGGTGATGTCGACGCCTGCTTTAGAGTCTGGAAGCCAATGACCAATGGTGTACCACAGGGATCTGTGCTGGGCGCCCTATTGTTTGTCATTTATATTAATGACTTAGATGACTATGTGGGGGGTAGGATGAGTAAGTTTGCAGATGACACAAAGATTGGTCGGGTCGTTAACTGTGAGGCTGAGTGTCTTGAGTTACAGGATGATGTAGACGGGATGGTCAAATGGGCAGATAAGTGGCAGATGGAATTTAACCCTGAAAAGTGTGAGGTGATAAACTTTGGAAGGACTAATTTGACAAGGAAGTATACTATGAAAGGTCTGACACTGGGAAGTTCCGAAGAATGAAGGGACCTTGGCGTGTTTGTCCATAGATCTCTGAAGGCAGAAAGGTAGGTTAATAGGGGGGTGAGAAAGGCATATGGGGCACTCGCTTTTCTCAATCGGAGCATAGATTATAAAAGCAGGGAGGTCATGTTGGAGTTGTATAGAACATTGGTGAGGCCACAGCTGGAGTTCTGTGTACAGTTCTGGTCACCACATTATAGGAAGGATGTGATTGCACTGCAGGGGGTGCAGAGGAGATTCACCAGGATGATCCGTTTAAGTTATAAAGAGAGGTTGGATAGATTTGGGTTGTTTTCGCTGGAGCATAGCAGACTGAGGGGTGACCTGATTGAGGTGGACAAGATTATGAGGGGCATGGACAGGGTGGATAGGGAGCAGCTGTTCCCCTTAGTTGAAGGGTTGGTTACAAGGGGCACACAAGTTATAAGTGAGGGGTGGGAGGTTTAGTGGGGATTAGAGGACAAACTCTTTACCCAGAGGGTGGTGACAGTCTGGAATGCTCTGCCTGGGAGGGTGGTAGAGGCGGAATGCCTCACATCCCTTAAAAAGTACCTGGATGATACTTGGCAGGTTTTAACATTCAAGGCTATGGGCCAAGTGCTGGCAAATTGGATTAATAACAATAATCTTTATTAGTGTCATAAGTAGACTTACATTAACACTGAAATAAAGTTACTGTGAAAATCCCCTAGTCATCACACTACTGCACCTGTTCAGGTACACTGAAGAAAATGAAATGAAAATCGCTTGTCACAAGTAAGCTTCAAATGAAGTTACTGTGAAAAGCCCCAAGTCGCCACATTCCGGCGCCTGTTCGGGGAGGCTGGTACGGGAATTGAACCGTGCTGCTGGCCTGCCTCGGTCTGCTTTAAAAGCCAGCGATTTAGCCCTGTGCTAAACCAGCCGCTTAGGAGAATTCAGAACATCCAATTCACCTAACAAGCACATATACGTAGTAACAAGTATACCGCTTTGGAATCTGGTGGGGGGACGACTTACCAGGGGTAAGCCATGGGGTACAGGTCTCTGGCACAGAGTCTGTCCCTGTTTCTCCGAAGGGAAGGGGGGAGAGGAGTAGAGGATTAGTCATTGGAGACTCCATAGTTAGGGGGATAGATAGGAGATTCTGTGGGAACGAGAGAGACTCGCGGTTGGTGTGTTGCCTCCCTGGTGCCAGAGTCTGCGATGTCTCAGATCGTGTTTTCGGGATCCTTAAGGGGGAGGGGAAGCAGCCCCAAGTCATGGTCCACATAGGCATCAACGACATAGGTAGGAAAAGTAATAGGGATGTAAGGCAGGAATTCAGGGAGCTAGGGTGGAAACTTAGATCCAGGACAAACAGAGTTATTATCTCTGGGTTGTTACCCGTGCCACGTGCTAGCGAGACGAGGAATAGGGAGAGAGAGCAGTTGAACACGTGGCTACAGGGATGGTGCAGGAGGGAGGGTTTCAGATACCTGGATAATTGGGGCTCATTCTGGAGTAGGTGGAACCTCTACAAACGGGATGGTCTACACCTGGACCAGAGGGGTACCAATATCCTGGGGGGGTGGGTATTTGCTAATGCTCTTCGCGAGGGTTTAAACTAATTCAGCAGGGGGTTGGGAACCTGAATTGTAGCTCCAGTTGAGAGTAGTGAGGTCATGAGTAAGGTTTCTAAGTTGCAGGAGTGTACCGGCAGGCAGGAAGGTGGTTTAAAGTGTGTCTACTTCAAGTCCAGGAGCATCCGGAATAAGGTGGGTGAACTTGCGGCATGAGTTGGTACCTGGGACTTCGATGTTGTGGCCATTTCGGAGACATGGATAGAGAAGGGACAGGAATGGTTGTTTCAGGTTCCGAGGTTTAGATATTTCAGTAAGCTCAGGGAAGGTGGTAAAAGAGGGGGAGGGGTGGCATTGTTAGTCAAGGACAGTATTACGGTGGCAGAACGGACGTTTGATGAGGACTCGTCTACTGAGGTAGTATGGGCTGAGGTTAGAAACAGGAAAGGAGAAGTCACCCTGTTGGGAGTTTTCTATAGGCTTCTGAAAAGTTCCAGAGATGTAGAGGAAAGGATTGCAAAGATGATTCTGGATAGGAGCAAAAGTAACAGGGTAGTTGTTAAGGGGGACTTTAACTTTCTTAATATTGACTGGAAACGCTATAGTTCGAGTACTTTAGATGGGTTCGTTTTTGTCCAATGTGTGCAGGAGGGTTTCCTGATGCAGTATGTAGATAGGCCAACGAGAGGCGAGGCCGTATTGGATTTGGTACTGGGCAATGAACCAGGACAGGTGTTAAATTTGGAGGTAGGTGAGCACTTTGGTGATAGTGACCACAATTCGGTTACATTTACTTTAGCGATAGAAAGGGATAGGTATACACCGCAGGGCAAGAGTTATAGCTGGGGGAAAGGCAATTATGATGTGATGAGGCAAGACTTAGGATGCATAGGATGGGGAGGGAAACTGCAGGGGATGGGCACAATGGAAATGTGGAGCTTGTTCAAGGAACAGCTACTGCATGTCCTTGATAAGTATGTACCTGTCAGGCAGGGAGGAAGTGGTTGAGCGAGGAAACCGTGGTTTACTAAAGCAGTTGAATCACTTGCCAAGAGGAAGAAGGAGGCTTGTGTAAAAGATGAGATGTGAAGGTTCAGTTAGGGCGTTCGAGAGTTACAAGTTAGCTAGGAAGGACCTAGAGAGAGAGCTAAGAGGAGCCAGGAGGGGACATGAGAAGTCTTTGGCAGGCAGGATCAAGGATATACCTAAAGTTTTCTATAGGTATGTCAGGAATAAAAGAATGACTAGGGTAAGATTCGGGCCAGCCAAGTACAGTAGTGGGAAGTTGTGCATGGAGTCCGAGGAGATAGGAGAGGTGCTAAACGAATATTTTTCATCAGTATTCACACAGGAAAAAGACAATGTGGTCAAGGAGAATACTGAGTTACAGCTACTAGACTAGAAGGGCTTGAGGTTCATAAGGAGGAGGTGTTAGCAATTCTGGAAAGTGTGAAAATAGATAAATCCCTTGGGCCAGATGGGATTTATCCTAGGAATCTCTGGGAAGCTAGGGAGGAGATTGCTGAGCCTTTGACTTTGACCTTTATGTCATCATTGTCTACAGGAATAGTGACAGAAGACTGGAGGATAGCAAATGTTGTCCCCTTGTTCAAGAAGGGGAGTAGAGACAACCCTGGTAACTAAAGACCAGCGAGCCTTACTTCTGTTGTGGGCAAAGTCTTGGAAAGGTTTATAAGGGATAGGATTTATAATAATCTAGAAAGGAATAATTTGATTAGGGATAGTCAACGTGGTTTTGTGAAGGGTAGGTCGTGCCTCACAAACCTTATTGAGTAATTTGAGAAGGTGACCAAACAGGTGGATGAGGGTAAAGCAGTTGATGTGGTGTATATGGATTTCAGTAAAGCATTTGATAAGGTTCCCCACGGTAGGCTGTTGCAGAAAATACGGAGGCATGGGATTCAGGGTGATGTAGCAGTTTGGATCAGAAATTGGCTTGCTGTAAGAAGACAAAGAGTGGTGGTTGATGTTCAGCCTGGAGTTCAGTCACTAGTGGGGTACCACAAGGATCCGTTTTGGGGCCACTGCTGTTTGTCATTTTTATAAATGACCTGGAGGAGAGGGTAGAAGGATGGGTGAGTAAAGTTGCAGATGACACTAAAGTCGGTGGAGTTGTGGACAGTGCAAAAGGATGTTGCAGGTTACAGAGGGACATAGATAAGCTACAGAGCTGGGCTGAGAGGGGGCAAATGGAGTTTAATGCAGAAAAGGGTGAGGTGATTCATTTTGGAAGGAATAACAGGAAGACAGAGTACTGGGCTAATGGTAAGATTCTTGGTAGTGTGGACGAGCAGAGAGATCTCGGTGTCCATGTACATAGATCCCTGAAAGTTGCCACCCAGGTTGAGAGGGTTGTTAAGAAGGCGTACGGTGTGTTAGCTTTTATTGGTAGAGGAATTGAGTTTCGGAGCCATGAGGTCATGTTGCAGCTGTATCAAACTCTGGTGCGGCCGCATTTGGAGTATTGCGTGCAGTTCTGATCGGCGCATTATAGGAAGGATGTGGAAGCATTGGAAAGGGTACAGAGGAGATTTACCAGGATGTTGCCTGGTATGGAGGGAAGATCTTATGAGGGAAGGCTGAGGGACTTGAGGCTGTTTTCGTTAGAGAGAAGAAGGTTAAGAGGTGACTTAATTGAGGCATACAAGATGATCAGAGGATTAGATAGGGTGGACAGTGAGAGCCTTTTTCCTCGGATGGTGATGTCTAGCACGAGGGGACATAGCTTCCAATTGAGGGGAGATAGATATAGGACAGATGTCAGAGGTAGGTTTTTTACTCAGAGAGTAGTAAGGGCGTGGAATGCCCTGCCTGCAACAGTAGTGGACTCGCTAAAATTAAGGGCATTCAAATGGTCATTGGATAGACATATGGACGATTAGGGAATAGTGTAGATGGGCTTTAGAGTGGTTTCACAGGATGGTGCAACATCGAGGGCCGACGGGCCTGTACTGCGCTGTAATGTTCTATGTATGTTTGTTAATTCCTGATTCTTTGTTGCCAGTCTGGACTCAATAAAATCTGAGATGAATTTGCAGGTATCATGTATTGTTTTATTTCCACCAGCTTGCAAGGCTGACTCACTCCTGGGACATTAGAACACACACAGCTGTCTTCTGGAGTTCCCAAAAGTTAGTGAGAGCTAAGACAAAGAAATCACAGCACATATTGATTGAATCACATCAAGAATCACAACAAGCTTCCCATAGGCCAATGTATACACCTTCTGACCTGGCCATATATCCTGATTGGCTCACTTTGCATTTTCCCAATCCTGGCCTCGTTACCCAGCATCCTTTTCACTATTCTCTCCACGAGGCAAAGCTCCCCTCCCCCTTCCTAGCCATGCTGTGCTCATCCCTTTGTTCTCTGTCTGTGAACTCATTACCCTCAGGGTCCTACTGTCCATCATATTCGTTTGTTCACTTCCTCATGTTTTTCGGGATTAGGTGGGCAGGTCAGGGCCTTGTGTCGGTGCAGACTCGGGGTGGGGAGGATATGTACCAGCATCTACCGAGAACTAGTTAACGGACAGAAAGCAGAGTAGGAATAAACGGGTCATTTTCAGGGTGGCAGGTTGTAACTACTGCTTGGGCTCCAGCTATTCACAAACTACATCAACGATTTGGAGTGGGGATTAAATGTAATGTTTCCAAATTTACAGATTACACAAAACTGGGTGGGCGTCTGAGTTCTGAGGAAGATGCAATGATGCTTCAAGGGGATTTAGACAGGCAAACTGGGTGGACAACAATTTGCCAGGTGGAATCGAACATAATGTTGAAAAATGCGAGGTTAACCATTTCTGTCGGAAAAACGGAGGGCGGAATTCTCCGCTCCCGGGAAAAATCGGCTCCAACCCGTGCATGCGCGGTTGACGTCACGACGGCTGATGGCTCAAACCCGCGCATGCGCGGTGGCCGTCTTCCCCTCCGCTGCCCCACAAGATGTGGCTGCTTGATCTTGCAGGGCGGCGGAGGGGAAAGAATGCGTCGCTTTGAGACGCCGGCCCGACGATCGGTGGACACCGATCGCGGGCCAGTCCCCTCCCGAGCATGGCCGTGGTGCTCACTCCCCTCTCCGCCCCCCACAGGCTTCAAACGGGCCTGTGGTGCCCATGTTTACAACGGCAGCGACCAGGTGTGGTTGCCGCCGTCGTGAACTGGTCGCGAATGGCAGGCCGCTCGGCCCATCTGGGCCGGAAAATCGCGCGGTCGCCGTGAAAAACAGCAACCGGCGATTCTTCCGGGGGGGGGGGGAGAAAATGCCGTGGGCACCAGGGGGGGCGTGAAATGAGTTGACCGGACCTCCCGTGATTCTCCCACCCGGCGTGGGGAGCAGAGAATCGTGCCCGGAGTGTTTCTTAAGTGGAGAGAGGCTGGGAGAGTGTTGAACTTTGAAAGAATTTGGGTGTCCTTGCTCAAGAGTCACTGAAAGCCAACGTGAAAGTACAGCAAGCAGTTAAAAAGGCAAATGGCACGTTTTTTTTATTCGTGGGTGTGGCTGGCTGGGTTACCACTTACTGCCCTAATTGCCCTCGAGAGGTCAGTAAAGAGTCAACCACATTATTGGATTGGATTGGATTTGTTTATTGTCACGTGTACCGAGGTACAGTGAAAAGTATTTTTCTGCAAGCAGCTCAACAGATCATTCAGTACATGGAAGAAAAGGGAATTAAACAAAATTCAAGAAAATACATGAGAATACATAATAGGGCAACACAAGATATTACTGTCACATCTAGGCCAGAGCAGGTAAGGACGGCAGGTGAAGGGCTGAATAGCTTACTCCTGCCCCTATTTCTTATGTTTATATAATTCCTTCAACGCGGGAAATCATCTTAAGATGCTTGCCAGGGGCAGCACGGTGGCACAGTGGGTTAGCACAGTGGGTTAGCCCTCACAACCCAAAGATGTGCAGGGTAGATGGATTGGCCACACTAAATTGCCCCTTAATTTGAAAAAATGAATTGGATACTCTAAATTTATTTCAAAAAAGATGCTTTCCAGAAGTACGAACAGGCAAAAATGATCAGTTAATAAACCATATGGTAGCTTATGCTTTATTATTAAAAGCATGAGTATGAGAGTAAGGAGGTCATGTTGAACTTGTATCACACACTAATTAGGCCTCATCTGGAGACTGCACCCAGTTCTGGATACCATACTTAGGAAGGATATGACAGCATTGGAGAGAGTACAGACGAGATTCACCAGGCCGATGCCCGAGATAAAGAACTGTAGCTATGGGGATATTGGAGAGGTTCATAGATCATAGAATTTACAGTGCAGAAGGAGGCCATTCGGCCCATCGAGTCTGCACCGGCTCCTGGAAAGAGCACCCTACCCAAGGTTAACACTTCCACCCTATCCCCATAACCCAGTAACCCCACCCAACACTAAGGGACATTAAGGGCAATTTATCATGGCCAATCCACCTAACCTGCACATCTTTGGACTGTGGGAGGAAACCGGAGCACCCGGAGGAAACCCACGCACACACGGGGAGGATGTGCAGACTCCGCACAGACAGTGACCCGAGCCGGAATCGAACCTGGGACCCTGGAGCTGTGAAGCGATTGTGCCATCCACAATGCTACCGTGCTGCCCTGCAATGCTACTGTGCTACCGTGGGTGCGATTTCATAGAACATAAAACAGTACAGCACAGAACAGACCCTTCGGCCCTCGATGTTGTGCCGAGCATTGTCCGAAACCAAGATCAAACTATCCCACTCCCTGTCATTCTGGTGTGCTCCATGTGCCTATCCAATAACCGCTTGAAAGTTCCTAAAGTGTCCGACTCCCCTGTCACAGCAGGCAGTCCATTCCACACCCTAACCACTCTCTGAGTAAAGAACCTACCTCGGACATCCCTCCTACATCTCCCACCCTGAACCTTATCGTTATGTCTCCTTGTAACAGCTACATCCACCCGAGGAAATAGTCTCTGAACGTCCACTCTATCTATCCCCCTCACCATCTTATAAACTCCTATTAAGTCGCTTCTCATCCTCCTCCGCTCTAAAGAGAAAAGTGAAAAGAATGCTGAGAGGAGAAAAGATGTTCAAGATCCTAAGTAGTATGAACAGGGTAAATAATGAGAAATTGTTTCTCTCAAGAGAGCATCAAGAACCAGAGGGCACAGATTCAAACTAATTGGAAAAAGGAGTAATAGTGATGAGGAATGGTTTTATTGCCCAGAGGGTAGGTGGAGCCTGGAACAAACCTCCTGAGAGGGTGGTGGAGGCAGGTTTGAGCAAGATATTCAAAATGGAATTGGACTGCTATCTAAAAAGAATGTACAACATTATGGGGATAAGGCAGGGGAGTGGGACTCGATGGGCTGAATGGCCTCCTTCTGCACTGTAGGGATTCTATGATTGGCCACGCTTGGGTCACTGTCTGTGCGGAATCTGCACGTTCTCCCCGTGTCTGCATGGGTTTCCTCCGGGTGCTCCGGTTTCCTCCCACAAGTCCTGAAAGACGTGCTTGTTAGATGAATTGGACATTCTGAATTCTCCCTCTGTGTACCTGAACAGGTGCCGGAATGTGGCGACTAGGGGCTTTTCACAGTAACTTCATTGCGGTGTTAATGTAAGCCTACTTGTGACAATAAAGATTATTAAATTGTCCCTCAGTGCCCAAAGATGTGCAGGTTAATGGGTTTACGGGAATAGAGAGGGGGAGTGGACTTATGTAAGGTGCTCTTTCGGAGGGTTGATGCAGCCTCAATTGGCCGAATGGCCTCCTTCTGCACTGTAGGGATTCTATGGAGTTTGGTCCCCCACCCCCAACCCTTGGCACCACCCTACCTTTGGGCGATCCGGCTGAGGAGCCCCAGCAGTGAAGGTTTAGAGAAGGATTTTGTAAACAAATATACATTGAGCATACAAAGTTTCCCTGACCCAGTCACGATCCCCATTTACTACATCATGCATTGTAACTTGTTGTCTCACCTCCTTCTGCACTGTGCGCAAGGCCAGTATCTTCTCAATGACAGCAGATTCATCTTCCTCCTGGTTCTCCTGTAACAGATGACAACACATGGTCAGACAATGACGTACAATACTTCCACTGCATGGCAGGGTTTGGGAAAAAGAAAGTTGCATTGGCCACGCTAAACTGCCCACAGTGTCCAAAAAGTTAGGTTGGGTTGCGGGGATATAGGGTGGAGACGTGGGTTTGGGTGGGGTGCTCCTTCGAGGGGCCGGTGCAGACTTGATGGGCCGAATGACCTCCTACTGCACTACAAATTCTATGATAATCTATGAAAACAAAGTAATGTGGCGGTTATTTACAGGCTATTGTAGCCCTTCATGTACAAACGTCTAAAACAATTTGCCAATGTAAATGGAGGGTCCTCAAAGGCCATAGAACTCTGATTTCTTCACATGCACAATTGCAACATCCGATCATAGAATGTACAATGCAGAATGTACAATGCAGGAGGCCATTCAGCCCATCGAGTCTGCACCAGCTCTTAAGCTCAAGCCTCCATCTATCCCTGTAGCCCAGTAATCCCACCTAACCTTTTGGACACTAAGGGCAATTTATCATGAGCAATCCACCTAACCTGCACATTTTTGGACTGTGGGAGGAAACCCGAGCACCTGGAGGGAACCCACGCAGACACGGGGAGGACAGCCACCTGATGCAGGAATTGAACCTGGGTCCCTGGCGCTGTGAGACAGCAGTGATAACCACTGTGCTGCCAATGTAAATGGAGGGTCCCCAAAAGCCATGGAACTCAGATTTCTTACGATGCACAATTGCAACATCTGATCATCAAGAGAGAGGTTAACATTTTGCAATAAAGAGCTGTACAGATAGAAATGCAAGGAAATTAGGAACAGGAGAAGGTCTTTCAGTCCCTCAATGCTGCTCCTCCATTCAAAAACATCATGGCTGACCTTACCGTATTTACTCACCATTGCTCCATATCCCTTGATAGCCTTACCCAATCAAACTTTAAGAGTTCTAATCAACCCGCAGCATCCACAGCCTTTTGGAAGGAAGGATGTGGTGGGGACGAAAGTTTTTAGCCATCTGCTATCCTCTTCCCGATTTCACTGCTGAATGGCCCAGCAAGATGGTGCCTTCCGGTTCTGGACTCCCCCACCAGAGGAAATATGTTCTCATCCCATCTACCCTATCAAATCTTTTCCCTTAAATTCCTTGATTAGACCATCTCCTCGATCTTCTATAGTCAAGGGAATCCAAGGGTAAGCTATGCAATCTAACTTCATAATTTAAACCCTTGAATCCTTAGTATTATTCTGGTTTTATGATGCTGCACCCATTGAAAGGAATTTTGGTCAAATGGGGATACCGTGCATTTGCTCATGTGCAGTGCAGACTCCTTCTTTTGTACACCTCGATTCAAGCTACCCATGATCCGCCTTTTCTTTAAGGAGAATAATCCTCTTCCAATCACTGGAGTATGAAAAGTCTTTCCAGGTTCAACCCTCGTTGAAAGCTTTACTCAGAGTACTGCAAATGGCAATTAAATAATAGCAGATAAATCATTCTACAGTTGAAGTCATCCCTGTGACTCTGGGCCAGTGTTAGTAACTCACCAACGTACAATAACCTCCATTTGTGTTGATGATCTGGTGTAAGGCCATTGACTTGAAATGTTAATTCACTTCCACAAATGCTGCCTGACCTCCTTAGTATTTCCGGCATTTTCTGTTTTTATTCCAGTTAATTAGCATGGGGAAATCAAATAAAATGTGCCACATTGCAAACTGTAAAACAAGGGTGCCCAGGAGAATAACTAGAATGATGCCAGGGACGAGGGACTTCAATTATGTGTGGAAAATGAGGATGCTGGGAATAAGGGGAACATGTAAACGTGATGTACTTGGAGTTCCAAAAGATATTTGATACGGTGCCACATCAAAGGTAAGAGCACATGGTGTAGTGGGTAACAGATTAGCATGGATAAAGGATTGGTTAACAGGAAGCAGAGATTAGGGATAAATGGGTCTCTGTTGGGTTGGCAGGTTGTAACTAGAGTGACACAGGGATCTGTGCTGGGGCCTCCACTAGTTACAATTTATGTCAACAACATGGATTAAGGGACCAAATTTATGGTAACTAAATTTGACAATGATACAAAGATAGTTGTCAAGTATCTCAAACAACGACGAATCAGACTACAGGAGGGAGATAAATCACTTGGTTGCATGGTGTACCGAAAACAACCTCTCTCTAAATGTTGGAAAGACCAAGGAACTGATCATCGACTTCAGGAAGCGTAGCACGCCACACACTCCCGTCTGCATCAATGGTTCCGAAGTGTGATGGTCGATAGCTTTAAGTTCCTGGGGGTCACCATCACCAACAGTCTGTCCTGGTCTATTCACGTTGATGCAACAGTCAAGAAAGCCCAACAACGGCTCTACTTCCTACAGAAACTAAAGAAATTTGACATGTCTGCATCAACTCTCTCAAACCTCTACAGATGTGCGATAGAGAGCATCCTATCTGGCTGCATCACAGCCTGGTATGGGAACTGCTCGGTCCAAGATTGCAAGAAACTGCAGAGTGTGGTGAACTGAGCCCAACGCATCACACAAACTTGCCACCCGCACATTGATTCTGTCTACACCTCCCGCTGCCTTAGGATGGCAGACAGCATTATCAGTGACCCCTCCCACCCAGGCATTGCCTTCTTCCAGACCCTTCCATCAGGCAGAAGGTACAGAAGTCTGAAGACCCGCACATCCAGACATAGGAACAGCTTCTTCCCCACAGCTACAAGACTCCTCAACGACTCCCCCTCGGACTGATCTGTTCCCTGTAAGAACACTATTCACGACGCCCTATGCTGCTCTTGCTCATGTATTTGCTTTGTTTGGCCCCTTGTTCCGCACTGTAACCAATCACTGTTTGTCAATGTACCATTTGTCAATGTTCTTTGCTGATTATTTTTTTTGTCTACTATGTACGTTCCCTTGGCTGCAGAAAAATTATTTTCACTGTACTTCGGTACATGTGACAATAAATCAAATCAAAAAAATCAAATTAAAAAATCAAAATCAATTAAGTTCTAATTAAGAAAGCAAGTTGCATGGAGGGGTAAAGAGTTTAGAAAGGGATGTAGATAAGTTAAAAGTAGTGGTCACAAATTTGGCACTCTGATAGGAAGAATAGAAAAGCAATATACTATTAAAACAGAGAGAGTTGGAGAACTCAGTGGTAGAGGGATCTGGGTGTCCTGGTACATGAATCATGGATGGTTATTTGCAGGTTCTGCTAGTGATTAGGAAAGCAAATTGGTGTTTATTAAAAGGGGAATGGAATATAAAAGTAGAGAGGTTTTACTGCAGCTATTCCAGAGCCTTGGTGAGATCACATCTAAATTATGGTGTACAGTTTCGGTCTCATTATTTAAAAAATAGCCACAGTTTCGAGATGTTCAATTGACTCATTCCTGGGAAATAGGCTTATCTGATGAAAAAAGGTTGAACAGTTTGTGCCTATAGCCATTGGAGTTTGGAAGAATGAGAGGTGATCTTATTGAGATATATAGGCTGGTCATGCGGGCGGGATCTTCCAGTTCCGCTGACAGCACATCCATGTCGTGGGTTTCCCAGTGGTGGCAGGTGCATTCGATGGGACATCCCGCTGCCAGCCAATGGCTGCCGCCTCCGTGAAACATGTAGCGGGTTGGACAGAAAAACGTGGCCATAACATCCTGAGGGGACCTGATAGGGTCGATACTGGAAGGATATCTCTCGTGGGCAAGAGCAGAACTTGGGGACAGAGTTTAAGAACAAGACGTCTCCTTATAAGGCGGCTATGAATTTTTTTTTTTTTTTTACTCGTGTTGTTTGTCTGTGGAATTTTCTTCCCCAGAAAGCAGTGGAGCCTGGGTTATTAATCAGCCATAACCTTATTGAATGGTAGAGCGGGCTCAAACCGCCAAACAGTCTATTCCTAACTTCTCTGCTCACCGTAGAGCAGAGACGGTTACAGGAAGGTTATGGGAATGGAAGGTTATGGGAAGTGGTTAGCACAGCTGCCCTCACCCAGCGTCAGGGAGCCATGTTCAATTCCAGCCTTGGGTGACTGTGTGGAGTTTGCACTTTCTCCGTGTCTGCGTGGGTTTCTTCCGGAAACAAGGCAAAACGGAGACGCCTGATGAGGCCCCGTGTGTACCGACCCCGCTTGTCGTACCAGGACCTCACGGACCGGGCATGCAAGAGACGACTCTGGATGAGCCGGGAAATCGTGGCAAACATCTGCCACCTGATGGCACACCTGGCACCGCGTGGCACTGGGGGAGGACACCTTCTCCCCGTGGCCGTCAAAGTTACGGTGGCCCTGAACTTCTATGCCACGAGGTCATTCCAGGCGCCGAGTGAGGACCTGTCCGGCATCTCGCAGGCATCGGTGCATCCATGCAGTGACGGCGCCCTATATGCCATTGTGGACCGCTACAGCGAGTTCCCTGTGCACCGGGCCAGCCAGGATGTCTGGGCAGTGGGCTTCGCTGCCGTGGCCAGGATGCCCATGGCCTAGGGGGCGATCGATGGGATGCACGTCGCCATGCTGCCACCTGCGGATAACAGGGCCGTGTTCACAAATAGGAAGCGGACCTATTCCATGAACGTTCAGGTGGTCTGTGACCAGCGCATGAGGATCATGCACGTCTGCGCCCTGTACCAGGGCAGTGTACATGACTCATCCGTATTTGAGCAATCTTTCATCCCCACCATGTTCGAGGGACGCCCCCTCCCCGGCTGAGGGGCTGGTTGCTGGGTGACAGGCGTTACCCGTTGCAGTCGTGGCTGATGACGCCTATACGGAGTCCACAGACTGATGCGGAGAACCGTTGCAACGATGCCCATGCAGCGACCAGGGGTGTGATAAGAGACGTGCTTTGGGCTGCTGACGATGCGTTTCAGGTGCCTGGCCGGCTCTGGAGAGCCCTCCAGTACCCGTCAGGTAGGATTGGCGGCATCGTTGTGGTCTGCTGCGACCTGCACAACATAGCCCAGCAGAGGGGCGATGTGCTGCAGGCAGAGATGGGGTAAGGGGAGGAACAGAAAGACGAGGCGCAGACATCCTCAGATGAGGAGGATGGGGGCAATGGTCAGGACAGACGGGCTGGACATGGACGGGAGGCTGCCCACCAATACCCGCTGGGCCAGCGGGCACGGGACAGGCTGATAGCCGGTCAGTTCACGGACTAGGTGGGGCATGGGAATTGTGGAGTATGGGCACAAGCTGCACACCACGGCACCAGCCTATCACCCTCACCCCACCCACCCAACAGCAACCACCCTCGCCCCACCCACCCAACACCAACCACCCGCATGCATACCACCCCTCCATTGCACGTCCACCTGCGACACAACGGGCCGGTGGAAGCGTGTCTATTTCCGGCCATGGAGGACGATGACAACCCGCCCTGCGATGAACTCTGGGCTCTACATCATTGGACAATGTCTGACCCATAGCCACAGTACCACCCTCCATCCGGACCGTCCCTGCATGCAGCCGTAACACTGCAGCGCACAGTCCCATCGTCTGCCTGGGGGGGGGGGGGGGGGAGACGGACACGGAACGGGCCCCAGCACCTCCTCCTCCCTCGGGGTGCCCGATAGCCCCCGGGCCTCTACATGGGTTGGGCATGTGAACGGACCGAGCACCTGACCTGACCCCCCCCCCCCCCGACACCTGGCGCTGCCAGTCCTTGGGGAAGCTGGTACAGGAATTGAACTGTGCTGCTGGCCTGGCTTGGTCTGCTTTAAAAGCCAGCGATTTAACCCTGTGCTAAACCAGCCCCCAAAGATGCATTTATATTGCATCTTGAACATAGTAAAATGTTCCAAGGTCTTCATGAGGATGTAACCCAGCAAAAGTAGACACCGTCATGTACAGAGGAATTAGAACAAAAGACCGAGATGGGATGGATCTTAAATAATTCTTCAAATGGACAGCTAAAAGTAGAATTCCAGAGCTCATTGCCGCAGCAGTTTATAAACACGCAGGTAAGCTGATTAAGACAGAGATCGAGTCATGTGAAACATTACACAGCAGCCCTGAAAACAGTATTTCAAAACTAACTCAAACCTAGGTATTGGCTCTTGACATGTTGAAAGCCCCCAACGAGATCACTGAAAGTACCCCCTTATTCAATATTGTCAAAAACATGCTAAAAATAGACATATTTGTGTATGACACAGTCATGTCAGGCATTAGTTCAATGCTCTTTAAACTGGATAACAGATTGATCAAACCTAATTTGACAGACTTCTTGGACTATACACAATGGCCCTATTTTATATTCTGAGAATCTGCAGACTGGAATTTTTTCAAGATTGTAGGTTTTTCAGGTGTCTCATGCAACGCAAAGAACTAACGCAGTAGCATCCTCCTGAATTTCAGCAGAAACTCGACATTAAATTAGGTGAAACCCATTGTTGTTTAGGTTATATGAAAACCATCAAAATACCAATATTATCTTGAATTTTGGATGAAGGATCGCCTGTGAGGAGGGAGGGCCATTGCACACAGTCAATGACGCAATGCCATACAAAGACAGACACATGGGCCATACACTGACTGGAGAATTCCAGGGTAAAAGGTTAAAAACATTCCAATCACTTCAAAGTTCGACAAACAAATCCTGAGTCCAATCTGCAACATCTGCTCCAATTATTCATCATTGGAGCCATTTCACCTACAAAAATATGGATCAATCTAGACTCCGATTCAAATGCAAGTCTGGACCAAAAGAAAACCTTTAGCCTTCACCACCACTGTGCTCATCCAAGACATCCTAATTAGACACCATGCCTGATTGGAAGGGATCACTAACACATCCATCACCAACAGCCAGCCGCTCTACCGCAACTTTGTGCTCCTTCTGCGACATCGTGGTCCTCATACAGAACCGAGTGCTAACTATTTGAATGCTTTGAAAACATGACCCAAACCCTCCCCCAAAGGTTCGGTGAATTAGTGACATCCCTATCTGCTCTCTACTTAAGCATCTTACCGTCGTCTGGTTTCCTTTCTGTGAGGACCCAGAGTTCGGAGAAGTCCGACCTGCTCCCAGTACAGCAATTGTTTCACCGGCATCATCGACAACTTTGAAGTCCAAGTCTTCATTGTACTTCCTTCGTTTTACTTGCCGGCCTGATCGTCGCTTCTACCAAATAAACAAGAAACTTGCGTCATTAAGACAGCATCTCAGAAACTGTCACAACTACGCTAAACACAGTCTATACAGCTTAGCGTGGGCGAGGGGGCTGGGCCAATGCCAGAATGCTGCACTCCAAGGGGTGATTAGACTCAAACTTTGGCTGCCTGATAAAAGGAGCCCATCTTATTTAGAAAGCCCAATAACTACCATCTCCATCGTTCTTCATCAACTCCAACTGTCTACAGATACACGTGTGCTCTTCCTCATTTATTCCTTTCATCAATCCCGTTCCAAATGTCCACTTAATTTCTGAGGGTGCAGGCTATTTCTTCAGGCAGTTTGTTTATTCCAGCTGGTCTTCCAGTTACAATGGGTCCCTTGAAAGTTAACATTGGCAAGTTTAAAAAAATATCCTGCTCACATCAACTAACTTCCACAGCACAGCACACTCCTGGGGTCAAAATAGCAGTAATAATAAGGCCATGCTCCTGTAAATAGACCCCGATACCCTCGACCTCCTATCATCACCTGCCTCCCCAATCAACTGATATTAATGGTTACACTTTCCCACAAATCCTCAATGAGCTGCAAAACAAAGTGCATGTCCTTGAACTATAAGTTTGTATTGTTGAAATAAAATGATAAATTATCTGAGAATATAGCACAAGTCTTCGCTCACGGTACAATTAAACTATAAAACTGTCTTGCTCATCCTCAATAATGGTATTAAGACCATTGACTGTATCAATGGCATTCATGGTTACATAGAATGTATCGCACAGCAATGAGCCAATCACTACAACTGTCTGTGCCACTGTTTCTGTTCCACACTAGCCTGCTCGCACCGTTTTTCACCTCACCCCATCAACATATCCTTCTATATCTTTCTTCATCTTGCATTCATCTAGCTTCCACTTAAATGCATTGTTGCTATTCACCTCATGTACATCTTATAGTGGACATGAGTGCATATCTACTTTCCCATCGTTCTTGGAGCAAAGACATTTCTCCTGAATCCCCAAGTGGATTTTTTTAGTGATTTAGTCTATTTAAGGCCCCATATTTGGTCTCACTCACAAGTTCAAACATCTTCTCCACATCTATCAAACCCTTCCAGGATTTGAAAGGCCTTGTTCCAATCACCTCTCAACTCTTGCTTTGTTAGAGAATAGAACCCAAGTCTGTTCAATTTTTCCTGATAGTTGACATTAGCCAATGTATTCTACAATTCTAGACATATTTTAATCTCCAAGTATTCATCCCACAAATCCACCCTCTTCAATATATTTAGGGTAGAAAACGTCACAGTTGTGAGATGTTCTCCAGATCATGGTTCATTCAGCTGGACACACCACCCCAAAAAGAAGAGCACATGGACGAGGTGCAGCAATTGGCGTTTTGTCTTTCTGTCATGGCAATGCGATCAATTTCAACCAAACCTGGAACAGAGGCTGATGAGGTGGCACTACTTCTGACAGCCACCAGATTCTAGAAGTACTTTCACTCCAACTTTTAAAGCGGCTTGGTGGTTTCAACCAGACTTAAAGCAGTTCCTCATTACTACATGGCGGGAGGTGGACTTTTAGTTGCAGATCCCCCTCTTGAAAATTCTCAATAGTCTCAAGTGTTGCCTTCCACTCTTGACTCGTCAGATAATTCACAGGACGATGAAGATCTTTCCATACTTAGCAAAGAGATGATCCAAAAAGTTTCAACTTAGACTGAGAGAAAACAGCCCAGGTACTGCTTACCGGCAAATCCTATTCCAAGTTATTCAATTTTAGATTCCAAAAACATTTTCAATCCATTTTTTCCTCTTCTATCGCCACTTGCCAATCAAGAACCATCCAATTCATCGCAGACCTATAAAACTACCCACTAAACCAATAAGCTTCACAATTTTGACACACATCAGATCCCACTGTAAACACGTACATACATATATGCATGCACATTTAGACGTACACATATATCTATCCTCAGATAATGCAAAAATCAGAAGTTGCTCAAAATTAAAACAAAGCAAGTGAGCAAATAGAAAACCTCCCGGTGCATCAGCAAAATAATTTTGTTCACGAGGATCATATTTCCAGTCACTGCTGCAACTAAGAGGCAAGTTTTATGCTCCCTTTACACAGGTCGGTGGTCCAGATTTGCACAAAGCTTCTGCCAACTGAAAATTTTAAAACTCAGATTGATAGTTTTTCCAATAGTAAGAATATTAAGCGATATAGAGCCACAGCAGATAAATGGAGTTGAGACGCAAATCAGTCAATGGCAGAACAGGTGCTAGTGAGGTATGTCCATCTTCTGTTCCTGGGTTCTGATGCACCATTGATATTTGCTAGAATCTTTTCCAAGGCTAATTCTATAGTTTCAAGTTTTAAATTTTGACCTGAAGATTTTCCGCAACAACGAATCGACACAAACTAGAATGTCAATAAAGAACTTGTATTTATATAGCACCTTCAATGTGGTAAAACATCCCAAGGTGTATTAAAGAAAATTGACATCGAACTACGTAAACAGATACTTGAAGAGGTGAGCAAAAGCTTGGTCACAGGGTAGGATTTAAGGGCAGCTTAAAACTTTAAGCTGTTTAATTTTTTTTTAATGAAAAAGTTCAAATCCAAGGCATTTTGTCCGAATGCATTAAGCATTCATTACAAGACGGAAAAAGTAGTAGCACAACGAGAGATAAAGGAGTTGGATAAATGGGTGGACGAGTTTTTGGGGAAGTCTGGTTGCATGGTGATCAAAGCCAGAAGCCTGATGTTTTGAAAAGATAGACAAAATGGAAAAGGATGAGTAACGCTGATAATAAAAGATTGAATAAGAACGGTATGGATGAAGGATCTTGGCACAGAAAAACAGGAAGTGCAATCAATATGGATTGAAATAAAAATAAAAAGGGCAGAGAACACTGGTGGGAATATTAAAACACCCCCTTACAATAACTGTGTTAATAGACAAGAGTATTTTTCAAATATAAATTTAGAGTACCCAATTCTTTTTTGCCCAATTAAGGGGCAATTTAGCATGATCAATCCACCTACCCTGCACATCTTTGGGTTATGGGGTGGGACCCATGCAGACACAGGGAGAATGTGCAAACTCCACACACAGTGAACCCAGATCCTCGGTGCCGTGAGGCAGCAGTGCTAACCACTGTGCCTCCCTTGGTAGACAGACTATTCATCAAGAAATAAGAGGAGTTTCTAACAAAGGTGATACAATAATCTTCACTGGACTAATCAAAATCGGAAAAGGTTGTTTGGAAGGTGAGGTCATTGCATGTATTCAAGACAGTTTCCTCGTACAAGAAGCAACTAGAGTAGAGGCTATATTAGATCTCATTTTGTGTAATGAGACAGGGTTAATTAATAATCTCATAGTAAGGGATTTTGTGGGGAAGAATGATCATAATATGATCATTTCACATCGAGTTTGAGTGAAATGTACTAGTGTAATAAAGTTAAACTCAATTATATAGGTGCGGGGCCGAATTAGCCAACGTAGACTGGGAAGTTAGATTAAATGTGCGATGATAGATTGGCAATTGCAAACATTTGGGGGGGGGGGGGGATAAAAATCAAATTTTTTTTAAAAATGCATTCCATTGAGAAACTAAAGCTCCGTGGGAAAATTTACTCATCTGTGGTCAGAGATTTGGATTGTATTAGGTCAAAAGAGAGGCTTGTGATATTGCCAGGGAAAGTAGTAGGCCTGAGGATTGGCAATATTTCACATAACAAAGAGTGGCCAAAAACTTGACAAAAGGGATCAAATAGAAAGCTGGACAGAAAGTTTAAAAAATGTAACACAGCTTCCAATGCGTAAGAGATGAACTAAAGTAAGCATGGATCTCAGAGTTTGAAACAGCAGAAGTTAGAAGGGGAATAAAGAAATGGCAGGAAGTATAATGGGCTGTTTTGTGTCTGTCACAGTAGAAGAAAAACAAACCAGAAATCGTGGGGAACCAAGGGTCTAGAAAGAGTGAGGAACTTGAGAGTAATTAACATTAGCAAATAAAATGTACTGGAAAAAATTAATGGGCCTAATTAAGGAATTAATTTCCTTAATGAGGAAAAAATTGGGTACTCTAAATTTAAATGTTCAAATCACGTCAGGCTCAGGGACATCTTTGTGGTCTTATTTTCTTCTCTCAGAGAGTTGAGTTGAAAGTCACCAATGGGCTGCACGGGGCACAGCTGTTAGCACTGCTGCCTCAAAGCGCTAGGGGCCCGGGTTCGATTCCAGCTTCAGGTGACTGTTTGTGTGGAGATTGGAAGTTCTCCCCGTGTCTGCGTGTGTTTCCTCCGGATGCGGCTCCGTCCCACAGTCTAAAGGTGTGCAGGTTCGGTGGATTGGACGTTCTCAATTGATCTTTAGTGTCCAAAAGCTTAGGTGGGGTTATTGGGTTACAGGGATAGGGTGGGGCATGGGCCCAGTTACGGTGCTCTTTTGAAGGGTCAGTGCAGACTCGATAGGCCAAATGGCCTCATTCTGCACTGTAGTGATTCTCTGATTCTAACTCCTTGCCACAGAGCGCTGTGGGGCAGAGCCCTTGTGTATATTTAAGGCTGAGATAGATAGATTCTTGGTCAGTAAGCGAATCGAGGGTTATGGGGAAAGGGCAGGAAAGTGAGGAATGTCGGGTCAGCCATGGTCCTATGGAATGGCTGAGAAGGTGCAAGGGGCTGAATGGCCTCCTGCCGTTCCCATGTCATATGGTCTTATGATGTGGAGATGCCGGCGTTGGACTGGGGTGAGCACAGTAAGAAGTCTTACAACACCAGGTTAAAGTCCAACAGGTTTGATTCAAACACAAGCTTTCGGAGCGCAGCTCCTTCCTCAGGTGAATCCTCACCAAACATACCTCGTCATTCACCTGAGGAAGGAGCTGCGCTCCGAAAGCTCGTGTTTGAATCAAACCTGTTGGACTTTAACCTGGTGTTGTAAGACTTCTTAATATGGTCTTATGGCACACAGGAAAACTCAATAAGACACCAAACCTCAAGGAGAGGTTTTGTGACTGAATCAGATGCCTCAGTATCAAGCAGGATGACGTCAGCTACAATAGCCTTGATCACTTCATTTACGTTTTGTAATTTTTCATTAGACTTGCCTTTAGTTTGTGCCAATAGGTAACTGAGTTGAAACAAGCAGAACAGTTCCCTCCCCCCTCCACACTTAAAAGATGAAAGTTACATCTTCTGTTCCATTAACTCAAATAATCTCCACGGAAAATGAAAAGATTTAAAATATCCGAAATCCAAACATGTTGTCAGTTTTGTCAACTTTATATTTGCCAATAACAACTTGCTCCTCAAGCACGCTTCTCATGATTCTCCCTTATGCCAACATCTGGGAACAGGCTCAGGAAGTTACCTGGAATCTGAACAAAATTAATTCACTTTTTTCCCCACTTAAATATTGCTGAAAAGAGACACAAATTGGCAACTTTTTTCAGCAGAAATGATACGATTATGTGTGATTCTGCAATTAGACAGCACTTACTGAACAATTCTGAGTGTGCTAAAAGCTGCACCAATGACCAATTTAAGATAATCAGTCGAGCTCGGAAACTTTAATCACACGCAGCTTTCTTCAGGCTGAGATGATATCTGGAGCTTGCGTCTTGCTAGAAACAACATATATTCATGTGTGCAGGCCTGTTCTCTACAAAGAAAAGGCATATGTTCACGCCTCACACCTTATTTGAATTACCCGGGGCTTAAGCAGTCTAAAGCTCCATGTCGCATTTGCCATGGCAAACTGTTAGCCAGAGCTCGCTTGTCAGCCAATCAGTACCCTTTTCCTGTAGTTTAAATGATTATTTGAAATGTTGTGTTCTTGCCTTTGGCCTGAGTATAAGATGAAAATCTTTAGCAATATGTCTCTCTTTTCAGCAGGGTTCAAGCTCCGTCCTACCAACAGACCGTTTGCAGCTTCACTCAGAAGTCGCCATTCACAAAACAAAGCAGAACCCTACAATCGCACGGCTCAGTTCACTGCATCACCATGTCCCTCTCACAAACACACATACAGAAATCTGTGCCAAAACTTAAAATGCACCCATTATATCAGGTGATTTGAACTAGAGGATCTTGGCAAAATCGCTGTTACAAAGTAAAAACACAGCACACTCCATTTCACTGAGCAACTATCCTCACTTCAACCGACCACTGTGCATTAAAGGAATGTAAAGCAGAAGTAACAAAATAAAAACTGCCGGAAATCAAATAAAAACAAAGTGCTCGAAAAACAGAATTGGCAGAAAAATAACAGTTTGACACTATGGGCCGTTTTTGACTCCCTGTTGCTGCTAAGTAGAGGAATAGTGTCTCACAGAGAAAAACCAACAACATACAGATTTGCCATGACATGCTACTTGCTCAGGTGACATCAGCAAATCAAAGTGAGTATTGACATACTGCCCACGTTCTCAGCAAACACAGTTGTTCAACCACTTCCTAAACTGCCAGAGCCAATCGCTCCCGAGAGCAGGGAGATTCTGGGGAAAATACTGCCTGCACTCGGTCAGGTGGGGTCAGGCAGAATGCTGATTTTTACACCCACCCAATGGGGGCTTTTTAAACTCATCCTGCCAGTCAGGAAAATGACAGGATTGGGTGCAATGTTGGTTTGAGTACACATTCGCTCTCCATTGAAGACGAGTAATATTGGACAGGACAGGTATAAACCAGCATTCCACCTGATTCTTTTGATTTCCCAGCCACTATAGCAGGATAAAATTGCCCTCTTTACTTTTATCTTTAGCACCTTTGTTCTGGTAGCACGCCATCACATATGCAATGCCAGTTATGAAGCTGGTCGCTATAAGCACTGTAGGGTGTGCTCAGTGACTCCCAGCCAGAGTGCAAGCAGCAAACTTTGATCACAACTGTGGAAATGTTGATACTTTTCCCTTTCAATTTTGCAAAAAAGATTCCTGACATTGAATGACATAACCATCGCTGGATCCTCCCCCCACCCCGCTATCAACAGCCTGGAGGCTACCACTGACCAAAAATCTAACTGGGCCAGCCGTATAAATACTGTGGCTGCAAGGGTAAGTCAGAAGCTAGGAATGCTGCAGCGTGTAACTCACTCCTGACTCCACAAAGCCTGAACACCATCTACAGGGCACAAGTTATGTTTTTCTGTAAAGTTTGAAAGTTATGTAATTCAATCTGAAATGAGGATCTTCAATCTAAACAATGGAAAGTTGCAGAATCCCCTGGACCTGATGATCTACATCCCAGAGTGTTGAACGAGATTGCTGCAGAGATAATGGATGTATTAATGGTCATCTTCTCAAATTCTTTTTTTTTTTTATAAAACATTTTATTAGGGTATTTGTAGTTTTTATAATAATAACGATAACAGCAACATAAACATGGCACATAAAACAATTCCAACCCTATCCCGTTCTTCGCACCCTAAAAGTAAGACAGTAGCCTAGCCCCCCCCCCCCCCTCAGATTTCTGCCTCTGCTGACATTTTAATTTTCTCCGAGAAAGTCGACAAATGGCTGCCACCTCCGGACGAACCCTAATATTGACCCTCTCAGGACGAACTTTATTTTCTCAAGACTGAGAAACCCATCCATGTCACTAACCCAGGTCTCTACACTCGGGGGCTTTGAGTCCCTCCACATTAACAGTATCCGTCTCCGAGCTACCAGGGAGGCAAAGGCCAAGACGTCAGCCTCTCTCACTCCCTGGACTCCCGGCTCTTACGACACTCCAAAGATCGCCACGTCTGGACTTGGCATGACTCGTGTTTTAAGTACCGTGGACATAGCCTTAGCAAAGATTGCCAAAGCCCTCTAAGCTTCGGACATGCCTAAAACATGTGGGCATGATTTGCTGGCTCTCCCATGTACCTTACACACCTGTCCTCTACCCCAAAACACTTGCTCATCCGGGCCACCGTCATGTGCGAGCGGTGGACTACCTTGAATTGTATCAGGCTAACCCTGGCACATGATGAGGATGTGTTAACCCTGCTTAAGACATCTGCCCACAGATCCGCCTTTATCTCTCCCCCAGCTCATCTTCCCACTTGCCTTTTAGTTCCTCCAACTCCATAAGTTCTTGGTAGATATCCAATACCTTCCCCTCTCCCACCATGTTCTGGAGACTACCCTGTCCTGTATCTCCCGTGGTGGCAGGAGCGGGAAGGTCGTAACCCGCCTTCTCAGAAAATCCCGTACCTGCAGATATCTAAACCCATTCCCTGCTGGCAATTCAAATTTCTCCTCCAAAGCCTTCAAGCTAGGGAAGCTCCAGTCTATAAATAGATCTCCCACCCTCTCAATTCCTGCTCTCTGCCATCTCCAGAACCCTCCATCCAGTCTACCCGGTATAAACCAATGGTTGTTGTAGATTGGGGCCCAACCCGATGCTCCCTCCACTCTCCTGTATCTCCTCCACTGCCCCCAGACTCTCAGAGCCGCCACTACCACCGGGTTTGTGGCGTATCGGGCTGGCGAAAACAGGAGAAGTGCCGTTATCAGTGCCCCCAAACTGGCGTTCTTACACGATGCCGCCTCTACCGACCCTCCATTACCCACTTCCTAATCATGGCTATATTAGCCGCCCAGTAGTAGTTACAAAAGTTTGATCTTCTAAAATTCTAAAGATTCTGGAATTCTTCCTGTAGATTGGAAGGTGACAAATGTAACCCCACTATTTAGGAAAGGAGGGAGACAGAAAACAGGCGGGAGATAGGGTAGTCTTTCAAAGGGTCAGTACAGACTCAATAGGTCGAATGGCCTCTTTCTCACTGTAGGGATTTTACGACTCTGATTCAATAAAAACAAGGAACTACAGACATGTTAGCCTGACACTAGTAGGGAAAATGCTGGATCCATTATAGAGGATTGTGATAACTGGACATTTAGAAAATAATGGATGATTGGGCAGAGTCAACATGGATTTATAAAAGGGAAGTCATGTTTGATAAATCTGTTGTGAGGTTTTTTTGAAGATGTTACTGGCAGATTAGATAAAGGGGCTACAGGGGTTCACTCAACTGATCCCTGGGATTGTGGGATTGTCCTATTAGGAGAGATTGAAGAGATTAGGCTTGTATTTTAGAGTTTAAGAATGGTGGGGTGATTGAAGCTTACAAAATTCTTACAAGGCTCAACGGTGTAGATGGAGGGAGGATGTTGCCTCTGGCTAGGACATCTAAAACCAGGGACACAATTTCTTCACTCAGAGGATGGTGAGTCTTTGGAATACAGCCCCAAAGGGCTGTGGAGGCTCAATCACTGAGTATGTTCAAGACAGAGATCGATAGATTTCTAGTTATTAGATATTAAGGGATATGGGGATAGTGTGGGAAAATAGCAGAGGAAGATGATCAGCCATTACCTAACTGAATGGCAGAGCAGGCTCAATGCGATGAATGGCCTATCCTGCTCCTATGGTCCGAGGAGTCTGATGGAATACTCTCCCCTTCCCTGCATGATTGTACCCCCAACAAGACTCAAGAAGCTCAACACCATCCAGGACATAGCAGCTCACTTGATTGCTACCCCATCCACACCTTAAATGTTCACTCCCTTCAGCACTGATGCGATGGCAACCACGTGTACCACCTACAGGATGCACTGCAGAAACTCACCAAGGCTTCTTTGACAGAACCTTCTAAACCCACGACCCTACCACCTAGGACATTGGCAGCAGATGGGAACACCACCGCCTGCAGCTTCCCCTCCAGGCCACACACCATCCCGGTCTGAAACTATAATCATTATTCATTCACTGTCCCTGGAACTCTCTTCCTAACACCACTGTGGGTGTACCTACACCATACGGACAGCAGCAGACTTAAGGACAATTAGGGAAGAGCAATGAATGCTGGCCGAGCCAGCGACATCCACATCCCGTAAATTAATTAATTTTTATAAGTTAAAAATACATCCAACACTGTCCACGAGCTCAGGATGCCCAAACCATCTGAAAGTAAATTGTGAACTTTCTTCAAGTGGAGTCAATGCTGTAGGAAACTAAGCAACCAACTTACACACGTCAAGATCCGCAAATCAGTCATTCTTTTTTAATAAATTTAGAGTACCCAATTCTTTTTTTTCAATTAAGGGGCAATTTAGTGTGGCCAATCCACCCAACCTGCACATCTTTTTTTGGGTTGTGGGGGTGAGACCCACGCAGACACCCGGGGGGGGGAATGCGCAAACTCCACACGGACAGTGACCCAGAACCGGGATCGAACCCAGGTCCTCGGTGCTGTGAGGCAGCAGTGCTAACCACTGCGCCACTCCCCAAAAACAGTAATAAGAGAAATGACCAAATAATCTGTTTTAGTAGGAAGCACGGTGGTGCAGTGGTTAGCACTGCAGCCTCATGGCGCAGAGGTCCCAGGTTCCATCCCGGCTCTGGGTCACTCTCTGGAGTTTGCACATTCTCCCCGTGTCTGTGTGGGTCAAACCCCCACAACCCAAAGATGTGCAGGGTCGGTGGATTGGCCATGCTAAATTGCCCCTTAATTGGAAAAAAAAAATGAATTTGGTACTTTAAAAAAAAAACTTTAAGTGTGATCAGTTACCTCCACTTGAGCAATGACTCCGTTTAACTCTTCAAAAAGGCAGGTCAACTCAATCAAACAGTTCTGAGGAATGCATATTAACTTGCATGATGCAAGGATTTTGAGGTAAAAATGTCATTTGAGGCGAAGCCAATCCAAGTGCAGCACGAGGTTTATGGACTCTGTTCCGACAATATCAGACGCTAAATAGAACTCAAATGATCTTGCTCCACATTTCAATTCCTGGGGGTTTTCCACCTTGATGGACAATCTGGACAACTGGAGTCAGCAGACAATACCATCACAGACGATCCCACCTGAGTCCAGGTTTGGTAACACTTGAAGAATTAAGACATTCACCCCTGCAGGAACAGAAGTAGTGACTGATTTTTCTCTTGCTCCGCCAAACTAAATTGTGACACCAAAACACTGCCCTGTACAACATAACAGCACAGACTGTGGATCACCTCCAGCACCTTCTCTAGTCTGTCCATCCAACCAGGCATTGTCCCTGACCTGTGGGCTCCATTATCACCGAGTTGTCCAGTATCATTCTGGGCAATGCAATTACCACATTCTTTTTAATGTCTACACCTATCAATTCCCACCCTTTCCTGTTACATTGGTAGCACAGTGGTTATCACAGTTGCTTCACAGCTCCAGGGTCCCAGGTTTGATTCCCGGCTTGGGTCACTGTCTGTGCCGAGTCTGCACATCCTCCCCGTGTCTGCGTGGGTTTCCACCGGGTGCTCGGGTTTCCTCCCACAGTCCAAAGAAGTGCAGGTTAGGTGGATTAGCCGTGATAAATTGCCCTTAGTGTCCAAAATTGCCCTTAGTGTTGGGTGGGGTTACTGGGTTATGGGGATAGGGTGGAGGTGTGGGCTTGGGTAGGGTGCTCTTTCCAAGAGCCAGTGCAGATTCGATGGTCCAAATGGCCTCCTTCTGCACTGTAAATTCTATGATTCTATGATTTCAAGTTTCTCAAACTCCGACTGGATGAAAGTTTTGAATGACTTCTATTTATGGCCTCTCCTGACTTCATCCGAGCCCAGGAACCTCTCACGATTCACTTGGACAATTCTGGTGATGGGTATCTGGGAGTTGGCTGAAATAACCAGCTTTACCTGTGCATCCGTTAGCTCCTCTGCAGCCTGTGTTGCCTTTGCTGCTAACTGCTCCTGTTCGGAATTCTCCCCCGGAACGCCATTTTTCCTTTTGCCTTTCTTCTTCTTTTCAGTTGGTGTGGGGCCTTGCTCTTTGCTACATAAAAATAATTTTTAGAAAACTTTAACAAAATTATTTTTCTTTTCACATTTTTTAATAAGTATACAATTTAAGACAATTTATCTTTTTACAACTTATTCTTTCACGCTGGTTAGGGAACATTTGTTGCCCCTCCCAAATTGCCCTCGAGAAGGTGGTGGTGAGCTGCCTTCTTGAACTGCTGCAGGCCAAATGGTGTAGGTGCACCCACAGTGTGGGGGGGAGTTTTTTGACCCAGTGACATTGAAGGGACAGCTATAAAGTTCCAAGTCAGGGTGGTGTGCAACTTGGAGGGGAACCTGAAGGTGATAGTGTTCCGATGGTGTTATTGAAGGAAACCTGGTGAGATGCTGCAGTGTGTTTTGTAGACGGTACACGCTGCTGCCACTGTGCATCAATGGTGGAGGGAGTGAATGTTGAAGCTGGTGGACAGGGTGCCAGTCAAACAGGGTGCTTTATTCTGGATGGTATCAAGCTGCTGTACTCATCCAGGCAAGTGGAGAGTATTCCATCACACTGCTGACTTGTGCCTTGTGGACAAGCTTTGGAGAGTCAGGAGGTATGTTACTCTCCACAGAATTCCCACCCTCTGACCTGTTCTTGTAGCCACAGTATTTACTTGAACAACCAATGAACCAAACTAGGGCTCAGGGCAATTACTGCATGATGTCGGTATCTTGTGTTAAACTCATGCATTACAGCTCCAGAATCACAAATTATCAGTCCAGGTTCAGTCATATTATTCTAGCCTCTTTCAAATAGCCAGCATATCGAACAGTTTCCTTCTGTACTCCATCAATCCATGATTCTGTGGGTTAAAATGCTTCGGTTTCAGTCCATGTCAATAATAACTGCATTGATGTAGCACATTTAGCAGGGCAAAATGCTCCACAGTCAAAATCTTACACCAAGTCACACAAAGAAATATTATGCCAGGTGACCAAAAGCTTGTTCAAGAAGTTAGGTTTTATGCAACATCCTAAAGGAAGAGAGCAATGTTTGGGGGGTGAACACCAGAGATTAGGGTCAGCATTCCGCAGAGACCATTCCCTCCGGGACAATCTAGTCCACTCCTCCACCATACCCAGTACCTCTTCTATCAACCATGGCACCTTCCCATGCAATCACAGAAGGTGTAACACCTGCCCCTTTACCTCTTCCATGCTTAACATCCCAGGCCCAAAACATTCATTTCAGGTTAAGCAGCGTTTCACTTGCATCTCTTCCCATTTGGTTTACTGCATTCGCTGCTCCCAATGTGGTCTCCTCTATATCGGAGAGACCAAACACAGACTGGGTGATCATTTTGCTGAGCATCTTCGGTCTGTGCGCATTCAGGACACTGACCTTCCCGTTACTTGCCATTTTAACCAAAGACCCTGCTCACATGCCTGTTCTTGGCCTGCTGCAATGTTCCAGTGAAGCTGAACACAAACTGGAGGAACAACGATGTTCCGGCCTGAACATCGAATTCAACAACTTCAGATGATCAGCTCTACCCCACCTTGATCCATTTGTTTTCATCCCGCATTTTACCATTTCGTTCTTTCGTAATATATATTTAATTCCCCCCCCCCCCCCAACAATCTTATCCACCTTTCTTTCACTTTTCTCCTCTTTGCTTCCCCCTTCCCCTCACCCCACATCCACAGTTTACCCTCTGATGTTCGTTTCCCTGCTGTTTGACCTTTCACATCTTTTGTTCTCTCTGGGGACTGCCATTAGCACTCATTCCCCTTGGTATCTGTGGCCATTAGTACCCGGTTTCCCTGGGTTTCTGTGGCTATGACTCATCTTTCATTCTCACTCGACAGTATAAATATTTCCCACTTTCTCTGTCTGTTAGCTTTGACAATGAGTCACTGGACTCAAAATGTTAGCTCTTTTCTCTCCCTACAGATGCTGCCAGACCTGCTGTGATTTTCCAGCATTTTCTCTTTCATTAGGGCCTAGGTAGCTGAATGTGTGGCCATAAATGGTGGAGTGAATGAAATCAGGCCGGAACTGGAGTCACGTGGAGTATAAACACTAGCATAGGCCGTTGCTGTAATTTATAGTTCATCAGCACTTGGTAGTCAAGACTTACACACAGGGGCTGGTCTCTTTGGCAAAGTACCTGAGGGCAGTCGAGTGTTTAGAATCTGTTTCAGGGTGTGCTATATATAAAACTTAAAAGTTGAATTAAATTATGAAAAGCTAACCCTGCTGAGGGATTCAGTTGACCAACTACAAGAGTCAGTAGTATGATTAGAACATCCTTACTCCAACTCATTGTCCAGGAAATCAAAACTCATGGCCTCCTACAGTGCATCAGAGTTGAACACGTCATTTAAATACTTCCGTATTTTTCTAGTCTTCTTTCCCAATCACTACACCTTTGGCACAGTCCCACATTGTACATCCAATGAAATAGGGCAAGGCTTACCAAAATTACTGCTGAGTGTGATAGGACAACATACTCTGTGCAGTGTCTCCTGGCTAAGCACCCCAAACTTAGTGAACATACCATGCCCTAAAACAGCAATCAGAAATGGGTCTCCTTTTATCCTCCATATCCCATGGGCCTAGAAATGTGAAAGCCTTTTTTCTTTCATTCATAGCATCCACTTCATCTTTCACCATCAGGGTTGACAACAAGACTGACAGAAGACAAAATCGGAGACATTTCCGGCCTAAAGCCAAACAGGAGACATTGAAACTGGCAATTTAAATAAACAAAAACTCTTGGCATGCAGGCATCAGTGGCAAGACTGGCATTTATTGCCCATCCCTAATTATCCTCTGAAGATAGTGACCAAATTTTCCAACTACCGTATCCTGTGTGGTGAAAATACTCCCCATTGTACTATAAGGAAGGGTGCTCCAGGATTTTGAGCGAGCAACAATGAAGGAATGATGATATAGTTCCAAGTCAGGATGGCGTGTGACTAGGAGGGGAACTTGCAGGTAATGATATTGTTGTTCCTGTCCTGCTAGACACAGGAAGGGGCTGTTGAGGTAATCGTGACAAGTTGCTGTACTACATACTGCAGCCTCAGCCTTGTTGCACTGGTGGAAGAGGGAGTAAACACTGAGGGAGGGGCACTAACCAAGGGAACACTTTATCCTGGACGATGCTGAATCTCTAAAGTGCTGATGCAGATGAACACAACTAGGCAAGTGGCAAGTATTCCATCACACTGCTAACCAGAGCCCTGTAGGTGATGGCAAAGCATTGTGGAATCACAGGTAAGCTGATTACAAAATAAACAATCTCTGGTTTTCTACCTGGATTAATATGATTTTTATTCAATCACAGATATTGATTTCTGCTCGGTCAGCATTTACTGTCCATCCCTAACTGTCATAGATCATAGAATTTACAGTACATAAAGCGGCCATTCAGCCCATTGAGGCTGCACCGGCCTGTGATAAGATCACCCTACCTAAGTCTACACCTGCATCCCTATCCCCAATACCCCATCCAACCCATGGACACCAAGGGCAATTGATTTAGCTCACCAGGCTAAATCGCTGGCTTTTAAAGCAGACCAAGCAGGCCAGCAGCACGGTTCGATTCCCGTATCAGCCCCCCCCGGACAGGCGCCGGAATGTGGCGACTAGGGGCTTTTCACAGTAACTTCATTGAAGCCTACTCGTGACAATAAGTGATTTTCATTTCATTTTTCATGGCCAATCCACCTAACCTGCACATCTTTGGACTGTGGGAGGAAACCGGAGCACCCGGAGGAAACCCATGCAGACATGGGAGAACATGCAGACTCCACACAGACAGTGACCAAAGCCGGGAATCGAACCTGGGACCCTAGAGCTATGAAGCCACTGTGCTAACCACTGTGCTACCGTGCCACCCTGGAGAAGGTGGCGGTGATCCGCCTTCTTGAACTGCAGCAACCTATGTGATGTACGTACACCCACAGTGCTGTTTGGAAGGCAGTTCCAGGATTTGGGCCCAACAAAAGAATTGTAATATAATTCGAGGAAGGTGTTGATATTTTAGCAGCACATTAAACTGTGGGTGGTGTCGAAGTTGGTGTCAATCTATGCAACCATTTGTTTGAGCCGGCGAGGCTGGGTGCTAGGTTTATGGGATGGGAATTGAAGGGATGAGGGTTTGATTTTAGATTGGATTGGATTGGATTTGTTTATTGTCACGTGTACCGAGGTACAGTGAAAAGTAGAGGGGTGACTTGCGATCATCGAGTTGTCAGGGAAATTTGGGCTCTCGCAACCGGATCTTTTTAGGTACCTACAAGTTCACAACTTTGCAAAAAAGGTCTTCCCAACATTCTGTGGTGCCTTCTTCCTCATTGTTGGAGAGGGGTTTGTCACTTACAAGGGCAGAGGAGGAGAGCATGTCAGGGATTTATGGTGGAAGAGGCAGTGTCTGTGGAGGGGGTGAGGGCTAAGTGGGAGGAAGAGTTGGGGTCAGAGCTGGAGGATGGTGCGAGGCTCTGCATAGGATGAATACAACATTGTCTTATGCGAGGTTAGTTTTGATACAGTTGAAGGTTGTGCATAGGGCCCATTTGACCAAATCCAGGATGAGGTTATTTGCAGGTGTGGAGGGTGGGTGTGGGAAGGGCCCGGACAATCATCTGCACTGGTCTTGTCCTAAGCTCGTGGGGTTCTGGGCCTCCTTCTTTAGCACCAGCAGCAATTCTACAAATTGAACTGAAGTTCTGTCCCTTAGGGACCATATTTGGGGCGCTGGACCTTCCAGAGCTGCAGACTGGGGGTAGATGTCCTTTCCTTCACCTCGCTGATTGCTCGAAGGCGGGTGCTGCTGGGGTGGAAGTCAGCTTCTCCACCCGGTGCCTCAGTATGGCTGGAGGTGGGGGATCACAATCAGTAAAGACAGGCAACAACACCGCCTCCACGATCATCCTCAACACCGGTGCCCCCACAAGGCTGTGTCCTCAGCCCCCAACTATACTCCTTATACACCTATGACTGTGTGGCCAAATTCCCCTCCAACTCGATTTTCAAATTTGCAGATGACACCACCGTAGTGGGTCGGATCTCAAACAATGACAAGACAGAGCATAGGAATCAGATTGAGAATCTGGTGAACTGGTACGACGACAATAATCTCTCCCTCAATGTCAACAAAATGAAGGAGATTATCACCGGCTTCAGGACGTGTAGTGGAGAACATGCCCCTGTCTACATCAAGGGGAACGAAGTAGAAAGGGTCGATAGCTTCACGTTTTTAGGTATACAGATCACCAACAGCCTGTCTTGGTCCCCCCATGCCGACACTATAGTTAAGAAAGCCCACCAACGACTCTACTTTCTCAGAAGACTGAGGAAATTTGGCATGTCAGCTACGACTCTCACCAACTTCTACAGATGCACCATAGAAAGCATTCTTTCTGGTTGTATCACAGCTTGGTATGGAGCCTGCTCTACCCAAGACCGCAGGAAACTACAAATGGTTGTGAATGTAGCCCAGTCCATCACGCAAACCAGCCTCCCATCCATTGACTCTGTCTATAATTCCCACTGTATTGGAAAGGCACCCAGCATAATTAAGGACCCCACACACCCCCGGACATACTCTCTTCCACCTTCTCCCGTCAGGAAAAAGATACCAAAGTTTGAGGTCACGTACCAACCGACTCAAGAACAGCTTCTTCCCTACTGCCATCAGACTTTTGAATGGATCTGCCTCGTATTAAGTTGATCTTTTCTCTACACCTTGCTATAACTGTAACATTATATTCTGCAGTCTCTCCTTCCTTCCCTATGTACGGTATGCATTGCTTGTACAGCATGCAAGAAACAATACTTTTCACTGTATACTAATACATGTGACAATAATAAATCAAATCAAATCTTATGGAATTTGTATATCTTGAGAAACTGAAGTACACCACGAGGGAGCAACTGTGGGGTCCTACCAGAGATGACAGCCGTTTATTCTGCATTTTAAATAGGTGATACAGGTCACAGGTATGGAAAGTGCTGCAAAAGGGCCCTTGGTGAGTTGCTGCAGTGCATCATTTAGGTGGGACACACTGCTGCTACTGGTTGTTCCATTTGAACTACAGGTCAACGGTGCATCAGGATGTAGCTTGCCAGCCCAAGCCTGATGCTGCTGTGAAATGCATCATTAGGAGAGTTGTGTTTTTTTAATTCATTCTCAGGTTGGCTGGTCTGTCTGTCCCATCTCTAGTCTGTGTGAGAAAGTGATGGGAACATCCATCAGGAGCAGCTGCATACACAGTTGAAATGAAAAATGAAATGAAAATCGCTTATTGTCACAAGTAAGCTTCAAATGAAGTTACTGTGAAAAGCCCCTAGTTGCCACATTCCGGCGCCTGTTCGGGGAGGCTAGTACGGGAATTGAACCGTGCTGCTGGCCTGCCTTGATCTGATTTAAAAGCCAGCTATTTAGCCCTGTGCTAAACCAGCCTCTCAACCAGTTTGATGCAACAGGGTGGTTTGCGAAGCCACTTCAGAGAATGGTTTACCGAACCCTTTGCTCCTCTACCCCACGAGGGGAGACACTCTTTCTGCTTGTAAAAGGATTGAGAACAAGAGGCCACAGATTTCAAGTGATTTGCAAATGCGCTGTGAGAAAATACTTCTTCACAAAGCGAGTGGTTTGGGTCTGGAATGCAGTGCCTGGAAGTGTGGTGGAGGCAAGTTCAATCAAAGCATTCAGGAGGACATTACATGATTATTTCAATAGAAACAATGTGCAGGGGTACGGGGAAAATGCAGGGGAATGGCACTAAGTCTATGATGCTCGATTGGAGAGCTAGTGCAGACACGATGAGCCAATTGGCCCCCTTCTGCACCGTAATAATTCTGTGATTTAGACGTTTATCCAAACACGTGGCCACCATATTCTAACCAAACATGCCATCTCCTACTTAACTAAATTGAAATTAATTTGCCAATTACAAGCACAATCTACAAGTTAATCAATATTGCCTTACATTTTGTCAGATTTCCTCAGCAATTACCATGAATACCTCAAGCAGGTATTGACAGAAAATGGACACACTTCAATTTCTGAACCAAAGTCTTTACCATAGATATTCTGCATAAAAGTCATTCGTGATCTGTGTGGAATGCCATTTTTGCCCATCTGAATAATTCCCTTAACCCCCATTCTGCTTTCAGTTCTACCAGCCACCTTGCTGTTTGTACTGTGCTCTATTCTGATACAAAAGGAGCCAAGTCCTGTGGAATTGGCAGCAAATAACCCATGTCTGACATTTGGATGATGGAAAAATATTATTTTTGCAACTGGAGTTAATTCACCTGAAGAGCTTCCTATAGGGACTCCTGCAACTCCTGAGGTTGTGATGATGGAGTCTTGAAAGGTTTTGATTGGCTAAATGTTGAGGATTTCCAGTGGCACTCCTGTATGTGAACTGCGCCAATGGGGCAAGCTGGCCATTTAGGAGTCCGAATGCTGGCTGAAAGGCATGGCACAGTAGCACAGTGGTTAGCGCTGTTTCTTCACAGCTCCAGGGTCCCAGGTTCAATTCCCAGCTTGGGTCACTGTCTGTGCGGAGTCTGTACGTTCTCCCTGTGTCTCCGTGGGTTTCCTCCCACAAGTCTCGAAAGGCGCGCTGTTAGGTGAATTGGACATTCTTAATTCTCCCTCTGTGAGGCCAAACAGGCGCCGTAATATGGCGACGAGAGGCTTTTCACAGTAACATCATTGCTTGTGACAATAATAAAGATCATTATTATGACTGTGATCAATGTTCCCTGTATCCTGTGTCAGATTATGCCACAATCCAGGACATACCGCACCAGAACAAACAGACCACACACAACCAATGTTCCCTTTAAGATCCATGTGCAACTGCGAGGCCGAGCAGTGTCAAAAGCCAGCCAAGTACAGCAAAGAGGATTAAATTCTATGAAAAAAGGAACAAAAGCAAAATACTGCAGATTCTGGAAATGGGATAAACCCTGAAAAGGTTGGAAAACGCGGCACATCTGGAGCTGAGAGAATCAGAGTTGATGTTTCAAGTGCATATGACACTTCAGAGAATTAAAGGGAACATTGATTGAGAGTATTATTATGCCAGTCATTTTCTTGACCGTTCTGTTGGGCAGGAAGGAAATATCTTTCTCTCACCTCTGAGTCAGATGGTCACGGGTTCAAGCTCCACTCCAAAAATTCATACACATTGCAAAGCGAGGGACTGCTGTGCTGTTGAAAGTACATCTTTCAGATGCAACATTAAACTAAGGCCCTGTCTGTCAGCTCAGGTGAATGCAAAATGATCTATTTTTAATGCCGTAGGCCGGTATCTCTCTCTCAAACAACACCAGAAAAATAGATTAAAACATTTAACTCACTCCTGGTAGGGGGAGCTTGCTGTGCATAATTGGCCACCGTTTCCCTACTTTATAACAGGGATTACATTGCATTAGATGCAAAGCAGTTTGAGACTTGAAAGGCACGTGAATCAAATTGAAATCAAGGACCTGTAGCCATAACATGGGTTTAGGAAAACCAGCCTATAATACAATCATAGCCCCTTTCTTTGCTGGCTTGCTAGAATGTGAGGAATGTAGACAGTAACCAGAGAGAGCTCAATCTCGTGTGAGCATATATCCAGAGATCCAACTTCTCAAATAACCAGCCACCAGTACTCCATCCAAACACAAACTAATAATTTCCTGCATACGGAGCAGGGGACAATCATGTGGTGGCAAAGCACAGTGGAAGTGTTCAATTAAACACTATTGACTCTGTAAACCAATCATGGAGGTTAGACTGAACATCACCACACACTGCATTCACACGAGTAGGGTTGCTCTCACACTAGATAGGCACATGGAGCACACCAGAATGACAGGGAGTGGGATAGCTTGACCTTGGTTTCGGACAATGCTCGGCACAACATCGAGGGCCGAAGGGCCTGCTCTGTGCTGTACTGTTCTATGTTCTAAAGCCATTAGTTACCCGACAAATCCATCCTTGCCATCCTTTCTCATACCTATTGCAAATTGCACAGATTCTTTTATTACACTAGTGATGATTGCTGGCCATCAGCGAAACAGCCTTTAAACAGCAAATTCCCAGATCTTTCCATTTCATTTTACAGTTCAATAGCTTTCAAAATTGGGGAGATGGTGTAGTGGTGGTAATATCACTGGACGGGCAATCCAGAGACCCAGGATAATTCTCTGGGGACGAATCCCACCACAGCAGATGGTGAAATTTGAATTCTATAAATATCTGGAATTAAATGTCTAATAGTGACCATGGAACCATTATCAATTGTTGTAAAAACCCATCTGATTCACTAATGTCCTTTAGGGAAGGAAATCTGCCGTCCTTACCTGGTCTGGCCTACATGTTACTCCAGACCCACAGCAATGTGATTGACTCTTAACTGCCCCTCAAGGACAATTAGGGATGGGCAATAAATGCAAACGAGTAGTTTTTCAATCCCATCAGCGATCCCAAAATGACTTCTATATGAATTTAACAGCAGTAAAAGGAAGATGAGCTTGCCTGCAAATTTAACTTGATATCCAATGAACAGCCCAAAAATGCCAGTGGTAAGTGTCAACATACCGCAAATGTCACATACAATTAACAAGAGCAAAATGGCTGCTGGATAGGAATCAGCAACCTTGGCCAACTTCTTCTTGAATATGGATTCAGCAACATCATTGAGAGTGGCAGCTGCGTTTAGCTAACCCAGCATCAGGTCAGACACTGCCAAAAGCAAATCAACCATAGTCAAGGGGGAGCAACCCAGCGGGAGCACCGCAGCACAGCGGCAGCGCAGACGATGCGCCGCAGCGGCAGCGCAGAGGGAGAGCCGCAGCGGCAGCGCAGAAGGGGCGTCGCAGCAGCAGCGCAGAGGGAGAGCCGCAGCGGCAGCGCTGAGGGAGAGCCGCAGCGGCAGCGCAGAAGGGGCGTCGCAGCGGCAGCGCAGAGGGAGCGCCGCAGCGGCAGCACAGAGGGAGCGTCGCAGCGGCAGCACAGAGGGAGCGGCGCAGCGGCAGCGCAGAGGGAGCAGCGCAGCGGCAGCGCAGAGGGAGCAGCGCAGCGGCAGCGCAGAGGGAGCGTCGCAGCGGCAGCGCAGAGGGAGCGTCGCAGCGGCAGCGCAGAGGGAGCGTCGCAGCGGCAGCGCAGAGGGAGCGTCGCAGCGGCAGCGCAGAGGGAGCGTCGCAGCGGCAGCGCAGAGGGAGCGTCGCAGCGGCAGTACAGAGGGAGCAGCGCAGCGGCAGCGCAGAGGGAGCGTCGCAGCGGCAGCGCAGAGGGAGCAGCGCAGCGGCAGCGCAGAGGGAGCGTCGCAGCGGCAGCGCAGAGGGAGCGTCGCAGCGGCAGCGCAGAGGGAGCAGCGCAGCGGCAGCGCAGAGGGAGCAGCGCAGCGGCAGTACAGAGGGAGCAGCGCAGAGGGAGCGTCGCAGCGGCAGCGCAGAGGGAGCGTCGCAGCGGCAGTGCAGAGGGAGCGTCGCAGCGGCAGCGCAGAGGGAGCGTCGCAGCGGCAGTACAGAGGGAGCGCCAGCACCGGGACAGTGCCGCAGAGTCGCAACTTACTTTCTTACCTATCTTGGTGTCAAATTTAGCTACAAAACATTTAGTCCCTTCATTGACATAGATTGTAACTAGCGGAGGCCCCAGCACAGATCCCTGTGCCAACCCAACAGAGACCCATTTATCCCTAATCTCTGCTTGCTCTTAGCTAACCAATCCTTTATCCGTGCTCATCTGTTCCCCATTACATTACATTCCCTTGGCTTTGATGTGGCGCCTTATCAATGCCTTTTGGAAATCCAATTATACCACATCTACAGGTTCCCCTTAATCCGAGCAGCCTATTGTAGATATTAAGACGTTGTTACCCCAGCTGGGAAATTTAGAATGAGGGGGCACATTCCCAGGATAAGGGCCGATCATTTTGGGAAGTGATGAGGAGAAATTTCTTCACTCAAAAGGGTTGTGAAACTTTGGTATTCTTTGCCCCAGAGGGTTGTGGATGCTCCATCACGGAAAATATTTCAGGCTGGCGTTGATGGGTTTTTGGATTCTGCAGAGCAGGCAGGCAGGAGAGCAGGCAGATCCTATTTCGTATATTCCTGGGGAGGACAAAGAAAATGTTCCAAAGGCACTCTGAAGCTCGACTTCAAACACAACAGCGTTGACATTCATGACTGAGAGGAGCTCGCTCAGAATCGTTCAGAACGGCATATTTGTCCATCAAGCTGAGTCACAAAACGTTCTTAATGTTGAGGCAGAGGGGAGGTGGGGAAGAAAGAAAACAAAGCAAATCCTGCACTCTGGATCCCATGGGGTGTTGAGGAAGCTTCTTGAAACAATTGTTTGGGATAGAATTAATAATCATGTGGAAAAAATGTGGGCTGATTAGGAAGGGCCAGCATGGATTTCTAAAGGGGAAGTCGAGTTTAACTAACTTGACGTTTTTTGAAGACGTAATAAAGAGAGTTAGTGAGAGTAATGCTGTTGATGTGGTGTACATGGACTTCAAAAAGGCATTCTATACAGTGCCACACAACAAACCTGTGAGAAAAGTTATAGCTCATGGAATAAAAGTCAGTGGGAACATGGATATAGAACTGGCTGAGTAATAGGAAACAGCGGATAATGGTTAATGGATATTTTTCGGCTGGAGGAAGGTATGTAGTGGAGTTCCCCAGGGGTCGATATTGGGCTCCTGCTTTCGCTGATATATATTAATGATCTAGATCTTAATGCATAAGGAACAATTTTAATTTGCAGATGATACATAACTTGGAAGGAATGTGGACTGTGACGAGACAGTGTAGAACTGCAAAAAGACAAGTTCGTGGAGTATGCAGATAGGTAACAGGCAAAGTTCAGTACGGAGAAATGTAAAATCATTCACTTTGCTCCATTCTTGTTTAATCATTCTCATCATCTAAGCTCCTGGAAAACAGCCATTTCCGATAGCAGCCAGGGAACCCAGCCCCTCTTCACTCTGAGTGGAGGCAGTGGTATAATGGAATGGTCACTGGACGAGTAATTCAGAAACCTAACATAATGCTCTGGAGACCAGGGCTCGAACCCCACCAGGTGGTGGGATTTGAATTCAATAAAACTCCAGAATGAAAGGCCTCAAATAAAGGACCAGGAAACCATTGTCAATTGTCGTGAAAACCCAACTGGTTCACTAATGCCTTTCAGGGAAGGAAATCTGCCATCCTTACCCAGTCTGGCCAAAGTGTCATTCCAGAGCCACAGCAATGTGTTTGATTAACTGCCCTCTGAAATGGTCAAGTATGCCACTCAGTTCAAGGGCAATTAGAACATAAAATTCCTGTGGTGCAGAAGGAGGCCCTTTGGTTCATCGAGTCTGCACCGAGCCTCTGAAAGAGCACCCCACGTGGGCCCACTTCCCTGGTCTATCCCCATAACCCCTCTCACAACCTGTTTAATCTTAATGATGTGGAGATGCCGGCGTTGGACTGGGGTGAGCACAGTAAGAAGTCTTACAACACCAGGTTAAAGTCCAACAGGTTTGATTCAAACACGAGCTTTCGGAGCGCAGCTCCTTCCTCAGGTGAATGGCGAGGAATCATTTGCATGGTTAGTCCACCTAAGCTGCACATCTTTGGACTGTGGGAGGAAACCGGAGCACCCGGAGGAAACCCACGCAGGCACGGGGAGAAAGCGCAAACTCCACACAGTCACCCAAGGTCGTAATTGAACCCGGGCCTCTGGCACTGTAAGGTAGCAGTGCTAGCCACTGTGCCATTGTGCCACTCATTAGGAATTGGCAATAAATGCTGGACTTGCCAGGGACGCCCACATCCCATGAATGAATTTAAAAAAAAGAAATAATCCATGACAGCCTGTATCAAACCCTTATTCACATGGGTTAACAAACATGAGGGTAACACACAGAAGTGCCAAGTAATGACATACTTGTACAAGATAACACAGCCTTACCAGTGTCACTACAACCCAGCAAGTAAAAGTCAGCACCTCAGAACATGAGGGATAATAAAGTTTCAGAGGAAGCATCCTCCATGGCTATATGGATTGAATAAACCTGTTGTGTGGCAGTGAAGATTCTACAGTTGGCCTCAGTGAATTGAAAGAAAAGGAATTAAAACAGAGCCATGTCAGCATTTCCATTGTCCAGCTGCTGGGTATACTTGGTGAGATTGGAGTGTGACTTAACTGCAACACTCCTGCTCACCAGGGGAGGCGGTGGTGTAGTGGCATTATCGCTGCACTAGTAAACCAGAGTAATGTACTCCGGACTCAGGTTCAAATCTCGCCACTGCAGATGGTGAAATTTCAATTCAATAAAAATCTGGAATTAAAAGTCAAATGATGACCATGAAATCATTGTCACTTGCCGTAAAAACCCATCTGGTTCACTAATGTCCATTTACCTCCATGTGACCCCAGACCCACAGCAACGTGGTTGACTGTGCCCCCTCAAGGGTAATTAGGGATGGAAAATAAATGCTGGCCCAACCTGCGACGCCCAGGTCCCATGAACAAATTTTTTAAATGCTAATGAATAGGCTATCAATGATCACTGGCTACATTCAGGCAAGAAGCATTGTCAACTGAGTAAACAAACCCCATCCAGGGCAGTGCTTATAGAACTGCTCACATGGCAAGAGGTAAAAACTCTTGAAATTTTTCCCTGTAGCACTGAATACTCTGCAAATTTCTCATTTCTAAAGTATGAAAACGATAGAGGCACCACAGGAGGTGCAAAGAGGATAAGCAACGATGATACCAGGACTGAGAAGTTATAACTATCAGGATGTTACGATCCCAATTATTATTGATTTTTTGAAATTCCAATTAAGATGCAATTTAGCGTGGCCAATCCACCTAACCTGCACATCTTTTTGGGTTGTGGGTGTGAGACCCACGCAGACACGGGGAGAATGTACAAATTCCACACAGACAGTGACCCAGAGCCGGGATCGAACCCAGGTCCTCAGAACGTGAGGCAACGATGCTAACCACGGTGCCACCGTGCCATCCGGTCTCAATTGATATAACTGAACAGGAAGATGCCTGAATGAAACTCTGACTCAGACTGGAACTTTTACTTTTTATTATAAAACACGATAAACAGGGTCGCAGGACCATTAATCAGTTCCAACAAAAAAATTAAATATGGAAAAATTGGATTTTATGCAATACTCCTTTACTTCTCTCCCTCCCCCCCCCCCCCCCCCCCCCCTCCCCCAAACTTAACAAAACACACAAATTTAAAGGTTAACATGGATTACAAATATATTCTGAAATCCAAAGCAGGTTTTCCAAATGACACTTTTAAACAAAGCTTCCGCTCATCAGTGAATCCAGTCCAGGATTTTACATCAGTCCCTTTAGGATTTAGTGAGAAACCTTGCTGGAACCAAATAGTTTACTATTCCAGGAAAATACACCAAATTAAACTCATACAACGAATTAAGATCAAATCAAATCACAAAGTGCTGTAAAACCTGAGCAGTCATATTGGACTAAAAAAAACCCAATTCTGTTTCTCGCTCCACAGATGCTGCCAGACCTGCTCAGTTTTTCCAAAACTTTGTTTCTATTTCAGATCTCCAGTATCTGTAGTATTTTGCACATATTTCAAAGAATTATGATAACTACACGGGTACTATACAATAATAGACTACCAACCCTGCACAGACACGAGCTCAAATTCAATTAGAACATTTTGGGGTGTTTACATTTAGTTAGTAAATAAAAATGAAATAAAACCGGACTGACCACTCGGCACCAGCCAAGGTCAGCACGTGACAAAAACACAGCAAGCCCACCAACTCTGTAAAGTCCTCCTCACAAACATCTCGGATCTTGTGTCAAAATGGGAAGAGCTGCCCCACAGGCTAGTCAAGCAACATGGTCATATCTTTCAGCTAATACCCCAGACTCCTCCATCACCATCTCTGGGTATGTCCTGTTCAACCACCAGAACAGACGCACCAGAGGTAGCGACAGTGGTAGACAGGCAGGAGGCTATGGCCCCGGCAGTCCTTAATATTAACTCCAGAGTCCAAGAAATCTTATGTCATCAAGTCAAACGTGAGCAAAAATCTCCTGCTGGCTGCCAACTTCAGGCCTCCCTCAGCTGATGAATCAGCACTTCTCCATGTTGAACACGACTTGAAAGAAACATTGAGGGTAGCAAGGACAGATTTTAATGTCCAGCCAAAGACCAGCTTGCCATCATTTTGCCAGCACCACTATGACCATGACGGGAAGGATAGTTGCCAGACCTGCCAAGCCTGCAGGGATGAGAATCAACACAAATGAAAAACCTAGTTGAATGTGGTGAATGGTTGGACAATTAAACAACGCACTGGAGGAGAAAGCTCCATGAATTCAACTTCATCTACAATGATGCCAGTCAAGTACGGGAGTCTAAAAGACAATGCTATAACATTTATAATCATCTTTAGCTGGCAGTGCAAAGTGGTTGAGCTATCTCCGCCTTTTCCTGAGGTCCATCATCATAGAAACCAATCTTCAACAAATTTGATCCACTCGATGTGACATCAAGGGACAGCTAAGTGCATCAGACACAACAAAGGCAATGAGCGCTAAAAACCTTCCAACTGTATTCCTGAACACTTGCACCCCAGAACTAGTCACACTCCCAGTCAAATTCCAGTACAGTTAAAACACTGGATCTAACAGACTAAGTGGAAATTTGTCCAGGTATGTCCTGTCTATATATATCAGGACAATCTAGCGAACCACCACCCAATTTACTCTCAGTGACGATGCTATCAAACAGCTTACTCCCTAAATGCATAGCTTGCATTCTGTCACGATCAGTTTGCTCCAGACCTCAATACAGCCTAGGTTGAAACACAGACAAGAGACTTGAATTCCAGAGCTGAGGTGAGGGAGGTTGAGTAGGTTGGAGTTTAGAAGAATGAGAGGCGACCCTATTGAGACATATCAGATTCTCAGGGGGCTTGACAAGGCAGATGCTGAGAGGTTGTTTCCCATTGTGAGAGACTCTAAGACCAGAGGGCATAATCTCAGACTAAGGGTCACCCATTTGAGACGGAGATGAGGACGAATTTCTTCTCTCAGAGGGTAGTGAATCTGTGGAATTATTTACCACAGAGAGCTGTAGAGGCCGGGTAGTTATGTTCAATGGCGAGATAGACAGATTTTTAAACAGCAAGGAAGGTGGAGTTGAGGATTATCACATCAGATCAGTCATGATCTCAATGAATGGCGGTGTGGACTTGATGCGCCGAATGGTGGGGCAGACTCGATGGGCTGAATGACCTACCTCTGCTCCGATGTCTTATGACTGACTATGACTTCATTTCATCAACTGTGGCATCAAAGAGTCCGAGTAAAATTGAAATAAAGAAGGTTTGGGGGTACTCTGCACTGGCTGCAGTAATACCGAGTATAAAGAAAGATGGTTTCAGTTGGTTGGAAGTCAAACATCAATTCCTCGGGCCAGAATCCTACCCCAACCATTTTCAACTCTTTTAATGACATTCCCACCATATAGTGGGGATGTCCATTGATGATTGCACAGTGTTCAGTCCCATTCGCAACCCCTCAGATACGGTGGCCACATGCAAGAAGACCTGAACAACATTAGGCTTGACTGATAAGTGGCAAGTTAAATTTATACTGCAAAAGTGCCAGTCAATGATCAACTTAACTGGACCAGCCTCATAAATACTGTGATTACAAGAGCAAATGGGTGCTGTACCTTGTGACTCACCTCCTATTGGCCAAAGCCTGTCCACCATCTATAAGGTATAGGTCAAAGTCACGCTAGATTACTATCTGGAAGAGTGCAGCTCCAAAAAATCTCGAAGCTGAAAACCATCCAGGTTAAAGCAGCCCGCTTAATTGACAACCAATCCGCAACCTCTAATATTCACTCCCTCCACCATCTGCACACACAGTGGCAGCAGATGTACCATCTACAAGAAACACTGCAGCTTCTCACCAAGGCCCTTTCAACATCTTCTCTCAAACCCGAAGCCCACATCACCTATGGGGCACGGGCACATGGGACGCCTCCACCTCAAAGTTCCCCTCTATGAAACACACCACACTGACTCAGAAATATACAGTAATCCTGAAACTCCACAGTCAACAACTCTGGGAGAACCAACATCACTCGGACTGCAGTGGTTCAACAAAGCACCTCATGCTTACTTTAAGGACAATGAGGAATGGACAATAAATGCTGGCCTTGCCAGCAATTCCCATACCCTGTGAGTGAATTTAAAAACGGCATCAAGAATATTTAAAGTGAACAGTCACACATACAATAAAGCTCCATACCTGGTTTTCTTGCTGCCCTTGGTTTTGGGTGTAGTGTTGGTTTTACATTTTGGCTCTTTAGTTTGCTTGGGTTCCTTGGCAGCCTTAAGCTCCTTCGGCTCTTTGGCCCCCTTGGCCCCTTTAGCATCCTTCGCTTCTCTGATGCCCTTGGGTCCTTTAGAGCCTTTTGGCTCCTTAGCCCCTTTTCCCTCTTTAGGTTCCTTCCTCTTCTTCTTTGGTTTGGGTGCACTGTCACTGGCTGCTGTTTCGCTACTCGTCTCCTCCTTCAGTTCTTTTTTCTTCCTTTTTTTCTTAACTTTAGTGCCACTATCCTCGAACTTGGTAAGGGGCAGTGTTTGGTCCACACTCACATTTGCCTGTGCACCTTTAGCATCATTCTTGCTGCTGGTCTCGGCCAAGGGACCAGCTGTTTCTGGAGCTTTTGCTGGATTGAGGGGGTTTGGCTGGTCCTTGGTGCTTGCGTGCGAGAGCTGTATTGTGTGTCCATCAACTGGTGAGGCATCTAATGTCAGCAGATTCTTGGATGCCTTTGAAGTGGAAGGCTGCAAACAAACAAAATTTCTTTGAAAAAACACAACTTAAAAATAAACTTTAAGCATTCAATCAAATTCTTAATTACTTTAAATCTTAAATGTTGCCCACTGGGTATTAACACCAAGTGCAATCTTCAGGTGAAGTGAAGCAAGAGGTCGAGGAGAACTAAAACAGCATTCAGACATAATAGTCTCCTCATGTGCCAATTTTTAACTTCTACTATAAATTCTTACTTTTATGTTTGTAATGGAACTGGCTATGTAAACACATTGCACTGTAATGGCACCCATCTATTACTAGTGACACTGAAGCACCTCCACTGAGAAATGGGATTACAACTTCAATTTGACAAGTTTATGAGCGGATTCCATGAAAAATGTGGACAAGTATATGACAGAAAACTGCGACAGGAATTGCACTGAAGTTTTATTTTAATGTGTGGATATCATTTTGTTTGCTTCTATTCTTTTCTCCTTTGCTGAGGAATTATTAATGACATGAGCCCAATGACCAGCCAATACTTTAGCCCAATAAGTTATTTTATGCGGTAGCACAGTGGTTAGCACTGTTGCTTCATGGCGCCAGGGCCCCAGGTTCGATTCCCGACTGGGTCACTGTCTATGCGGAGTCTGCATATTCTCCCCGTGTCTGCGTGGGTTTCCTCCGGGTGCTCCGGTTTCCTCCCACAAGTCGAGGAAGACCTGCTGTTAGGTGAATTGGACATTCTGAATTCTCCCTCTGCATACCTGAACAGGCACCGGTGTGTGGTGACTAGGGGCATAGCACAGTAACTTAATTGCAGTGTTAATGTAAGCCTACTTGTGGCACGAAAGATTATTATTATTGTGAGCACCAACATGCTGTTTGACCGGGAAGATTAGGGTAAGGAAGAGGATTATAGCGGAGCCCAATCCTGACTAAATGCAATTTCCAGTAGAACTCATTGGATGATAAATGAAGACTGCAGACCTGCTAACTTTTTCCTTCCTATTCTGGAGACACTGGTTAGGCAGAGAACCAGATTTAAAAACATTCATCCTATTTTCACATCTCCATGACTCCACCAGCCCCTCCAAGATTTCTCCAATTCTGGTCTAACTCAACAAAGACCACGTGTGGAAATTGGGTCTTCCCAGTCTGGCTTTCACATTTTCCTTCATTTAGTGTGGCTTGTGAGAAAGTGCCATCAGCATAGAGCTTATGTTCAGGATGCTAAAGGCACTGACTTATTCCAGACAAAAATATAGACTTAAATTTTCATGGGTTTATGATTTGATACAGGAATAAGAGAATGATTGTAAGCGTGTACGGTGAACAAACGTACAAAATAAAATCAGTGGCAATGTTAAAAGTACCTTAACACCCTGAACCTCAAGCAGAGATCTGGTCACACTAAGCTCATAGCACCATTCTATCTTAATCGGAACTGCCTAAATCTGCCATAATAACAGGACATGCAATAGCAGGCCAGTATCGATAATCAATCTAAAGCAGGGTGAAAACCGTTCTTGCCGAGGTTCTGTTTATTTGTTATTCTGCAACTCGGAGACCCGTGTTCAGGACAAGGAAGAGATGTGCAGGAACGGTGCTGGTCAATTTCTCAGCTCAAGAAACAATCAGATTAGTTGTAATTAACTAGAACTAAACCACTCAGGTGCTACAAAACTTTTACAGAACTCAGCTCAAATACATGACTTTCCATGAGAAGTCATTGATTAACCACAGATCAGACAATGGCCCAACAGGTCTATGTTGGTGTTTCTGCTCCACACAAGTCTCCCCTGCCCCTGTCATCTCACCCTATTAGCATAGTATTCAATTCCATTCTCCCTCATGTATTTATACATCTTCCCCTCAACCACTCCATTTAACAGCAAGTTCATAATATCGCCTGGAACAGGTGCCGGAATGTGGCGACTAGGGGATTTTCACAGTAACTTAATTGCAGTGTTGATGTAAGCCTACTTGTGACAATAAAGATTATTTTTAAAAACTTGGAGACCACAACCAGGTCTTCCCTCAGCCCTTCTCTTTTCTAGGGAATAGATTCTCCACCTGTTCAGTCTTTTCTGATAGCTTTAGCCTCTATCTTCTGGTTATCATCCTTACAAATCTTTTTTCATCTTTTCTACTGCCTCGATGCTCTTTTTGTAATATAGTAGCCAGGCCTGTGCACTAGCTATGGTCTGACCAATGTTTGGTGTAGGTTTAAGAGAACTTCTCTGCTTTTTAATTCTATCCCTCCAGAAAGGGCTGGGTTAGCACAGTGGACTAAATAGCTGGCTTGTAATGCAGAACAAGGCAGCAGTGCAGATTCAATTCACGCACCAGCCTCCCCGAACAGGCGCCGGAATGTGGTGACTAGGAGCTTTTCACAGTAACTTCGTTGAAGTCTACTTGTGACAATAAGTATTTTTTATTATTATTAAATTAACCTCACTACTTTGTGGGCTTTTTATAATGGCATTAATACCCAACATTGCCAATTTTAATGATTTGTACATCTGTACTCCAAGATTCCTCTGCTCATCCCACCCATTTAGACACCAATAAGATTAGGCAGCCTTTCCTATTTTTCTTGCCAACATGTGCCACCTCACATTTATCCACATTGAAATTCATTTGCTAATTACATGTCCATTCTGCAAGTTTACTAATGTTGTCTTGTATTTTGCCGTAGTCCCCCTCAGAATTTACTCCCCCCCCCCCCCCCCCCCCCCCCCAATACACTACTTATGGACGGCACAGTAGCACAATGGTTAACACTGTTGCTTCACAGCTCCCGGATCCCAAGTTTGATTCCCGGCTTGGGTCACTGTCTGTGCGGAATCTGCACGCTCTCCCCATGTCTGTGTTGGTTCCTCCGGGTGCTCCGGTTTCCTCCCACAGTCCAAAGATGTGCAGGTTAGGTGGATTGGCCATGATCAATTGCACTTAGTGTCCAAAAAGGTTAAGGGTTACTGGGTTACGGGGATAGGGTGGAGGTTTGGGCTTAGGTATGGTGCTCTTTCCAAGGGCGGGTGCAGACTCAATGGGCCGAATGGCCTCGTTCTGTACTGTAAAATCTACTCTCACCCCAGTGTCATTCACAAGTTTTGTACCTTCAATTCCAAAGTTAAAATCATTCTGTAAATGCTGAACAGTGATCCCAGCACTAATCCCTGTGGTATATCACTTCCCACTTGTTAGTCAAAAGTATAATTCCTTAACTCTTAATCTGCTTTGCAGCCAGCTTGCTATCCATTTGAATCCTTGTCCTCCAGAAACTATATTGTATTTTATTGAAGTCCTTTTAAAAAACAGTAAATGACATTGACTGGTATTTGAATGAGATTGGTCAAGCATGATCTTCCCTTCTGAAACCTGTGCTGACTACTCTTTACAATATGTTTTGTTTCTAGATGTTTTTCTATTTTATGTTTTATCCACTCTTAAATTTAACTGGATTATCAATTATCTCTCCCTTTCTATTTTAGAAAGGGGGCAGATTATTGATGAATCAGTCAAAAATTCCTTCGAAAGGAGCTAACCTAGCACTGGGATACTCGTATCTGGAGGCAAACTGACGACAAACCGCATCAACGCCACCTGCAATCGACCGCCTGAAAGTGCCAACAACCATCCAGAAGCAACACCCCGTCTTTCTCTTCATCTTCCTCCTCCTCATGCCCTCCAGCTGAGCAGAAATATGCCACAGCCTATGTTCTGTTTCTGCCCACTCAACTCAACAACAAATTGAATCGTTCTGCAAATAACAACTACCCTGACAGCTGAGCGGGACTCAAATTTTGGAATGCTACCTTCAAATGATGTACAATACTTGAAAGCAACGTTCATTTAGACACAAAACAGCACACGCCAAGCACTCTGAGCCATGGTCCACAGCTTCTGCTGAGTCAACATCTTTCAAGAATAAAATCTTTTGAAAAATTCCATTCTGCAAGAAGGGTCAACACAAAAAAACGAACAAGACCATTCACTGCCAATGTTTATTATTACAAAGGAACAAGATAGGCTGGAAGAGCAATACAGTAGTGACCAATAGGGAATTAGATGGATGTTTCTGCGGCTACAGAAGTGAAACCAGGATAGTGTTGTCTCCCTGGTGCCAGGGTCAAGGATGTCACTGTACAGCTGCAAAGGGGGACAGGGGTTTAAAGAGCCAGCAATTGTGGCCCACATTGACACCAAAGAGATAGAGAGAAAGAGGGACAGAATTTAGGAAGCCAGGTAGGAAATTAGCAAGCAGGATCTCAACAGTAACAATCTCTGGATTACCCCCAGTACCGTATGTAAATAAGTGTGGAAATAGGCAGATAGGAGATGAATGCATTGCTGGAAATATGATGCAGGAGGGAGAGCTTTAGATTCCTGAGACATTGAGACCAGCTCCAGGGAGATGGGCTTGGCAGGTTGCACCTAGATAGAGATGGGACTGAATTCCTTGCAGGGCGTTTTGTTATTACTATTTGGCAGGGATTAAAACAACTTGACAGGGTAGTGGAAACTAGGAGATAATGTGAGAGGGCGGTGGCATGGTGGCTAGCACTGCTGCCCAAGGCACTGAGGACCCAGGTTCAATCCTGGCCCCGGATCAATGTCTGTGTGGAGTTTGCACATTCTCCCCGTGCCTGAGTGGGTTTCCACCTACCCTGCACACCTTTGGGTTGTGGGGGTGAAACCCACTCAGGCACGGGGAGAATGTGCAAACTCCACACGGAAGGTGACCCAGAGCCACGATTGAACCTGGGACCTCGGCGCCGTGAGGCAGCAGCACTAACCACTGTGCCACCGTGCTGCCCAGGGATTCTGCCATCCTAAGTATACAAGAAGCCCAGAGGACTTGGTTTTGGATGATCATGGCCTCGATGCTGGTTCCTTTTGCTCCTTAAAGGACGCTAAAGTTGGTTCTATGCATATTGGGCTGATCTTTGAGTTTTCCTCTTCAGGCAAAAGTGTAGCCACCACTTCTTCCCTCGGCTGTTCCAAGTCTGCTCTTCAGGTCTCTTGTAGGCCAGCGACATCAATCTTGAATCACAGACAAGAAGGGCAGTTCTCCATTCCTGTTGATTATTTAGCTCATTATCCATCGTACATTCCAGGTTCTGAAATGGAGTTTAACTTTGATTTTCTGACTGTAGGTAGATGAACCCACTGGATGCAGTTTTCCAGCTGGGTTGGAAACGGAAGAGACTATTCCTAGTTCATCTTTCCTCACCCTTTCTCCATGTGGAATAAGCAGAGTGAATCCTGAAGACGGCTGCTCCATGAAGAAAGCAGCCGAAACGCTCTCCTGTTCCTATTCCAAAAGCGCAATGACTGAATCAAACTCCACCCACCTGCCTGCTGGTCTGGAGTTCGGGACTTCCAGATCTCACGGTCCCAGCCCATCACCACATCTTGCCAATCGCCACAGGATTTATCTGTGTGTGTATGTGTGTGTGTGTGGTGGTGGGGGGGGAGGGGGGGGGGGGGGGGGGTTTGGTTTCCTCTCGGTAGACGCCTTCAGCGGGACATCTTTTAGCATGGGAATGCAGTTGCACATCAGCAGAGTCACGGTCCAGTTTCAGTGGCAAGGGAACCTCAACGACTGGTGATATCCCTATTGCTGCAGCCTTCATCCACCATCACAGCCATTGATATCATACAAATGTCTTCTGCCTGATCCACCTTTGAGGACTTGTTTTGGATTGCCTTTTGTCTGGTTCCTCCCCTCTGACCTGACCGTCATGGGGGACCGTCAGAATCAAGAGATCATTCAAGCCTCGCCACCACGGCAACTCACAGAAAAGGTAGAAAGTAATAAAGTTTATATCAGGGTTACTGTGCATGTATGTGAATGCATGGTGTGCAGAAAATAAGACTGGCGAGTTACATTTTTGATTTGATTTATTATTGTCCCATGTATTAGTATACAGTGAAAAGTATTGTTTCTTGCATGCTGTACAAACAATGCATACCGTACATAGGGAAGGAAGGAGAGACTGCAGAATATGTTACAGTTATAGCAAGATGTAGAGAAAAGATCAACTTAATACGAGGTAGGTCCATTCAAAAGTCTGATGGCAGCAGGGAAGAAATTGTCTTTAGTCAGTTAGTACGTGACCTCAAACTTTGGTATCTTTTTCCTGACGGAAGGAGGTGGAAGAGAGTATGTCCAGGGTGCGTGGGGTCCTTAATTATACTGGCTGCCTTTCCGACACAGCGGGAATTATAGATAGAGTCAATGGATGGGAAGCTGGTTTGCGTGATGCGGGAATTATAGATAGAGTCAGTGGAGGGGAGGCTGGTTTGCCTGATGGACTGAGCTACATTCACAACCTTTTGTAGTTTCCTGCGGTCTTGGACAGAGCAGGCTCCATACCAAGCTGTGATACAACCAGAAGGAATGCTTTCTATGGTGCATCTGTAGAAGTTGGTGAGGGTTGTAGCTGACAAGCCAAATTTCCTTAGTCTTCTGAGAAAGTAGAGTCGTTGGTGGGCTTTCTTAACTATAGTGTCGGCATGGGGGGACCAAGACAGGCGGTTGGTGATCTGTACACCTAAAAACTTGAAGCTCTCTGAGCTTCATGAGCTACATGTGCAGATTTTCACGTGGAATTATGATGTTGTAACAATAACAGCACGGTAGCTTGGTGGTTAGCACAGTTGCTTCACAGCTCCAGAGTCCCAGGTTCGATTTCCGGCTTGGGTCACTGTCTGTGCGGAGTCTGCACGTTTTCCCCGTTTGTGCGTGGGTTTCCTCCGGGTGCTCCGGTTTCCTCCCACAGTCCAAAGATGTGCAGGTTAGGTGGATTGGCCATGCTAAATTGCCCTTAGTGTCCAAAAAGTTTAATTGGGGTTACTGGGCTAAGGGAATGGGGTGGAGGTGTGTGCTTGAATGGGGTGCTCTTTCCAAAGGCCGCTGCAGACTCGATTGCCGAATGGCCTCCTTCTGCACTGTAAATTCTATGAAATCTATTAAACAGAGGCCTAGCTCAAAGAAGGCCGACCGACCCCGGGAGTCCGACCAGCCCCGGGAGGTTGATGGATCCCGGGAGGTTGATGGATCCCGGGAGTCCGACCAGACCCGGGAGGTTGATGGATCCCGGGAGGTTGATGGATCCCGGTAGATCCCGGGTAAGCCTTCCGGTGTAGGTATAAAACCATTTGGTCACTACCATTTTGGGCAGAATTCTGATTTGATGCCTCGCAGGACTTGGGTGCATCCCGCGAGGCGTTAATAGTACGGGGACGTCCGTGCGAGGCCTTGCTCGAGAGCACAACACAGCCGGTGAATCGCGGCCAGTATCATAGCCCTTGAACGAGATGCGGTTCCTGAATTATAATCTATATGGTTCAAGGTAGAAACAGGAAGAGAGCGGGACCTTGTTTAGCATTTAGTATAGACCTCCAAATAGTGGGGAGGAAATGGAAGAGAGCATTTGTGGGCAGATTCTGTAAACCAGCATGACAAGTAGGGTTGTGTTAGTTGGAATTTGGATTGCCCCAAGGAAGACTGGGAAAAGGGTAGAGTGTGGGGCACGGAAGGGGAGAAATTCCTGCAGTGTGTGCAGGAGAACTTTTGGAACAGTACATTTCCAATCCTACCAGGGAGCAAACCATGCTGGATCTGGTCCTAGGAGATGAGGCAGGGCAGGTGGTGTCAGAGTGGGGGAGCCATTGGGGAGTAGCAATCATAATATAATACGATTCAATATTAAGTTAGAAAAGGATAAAAGTCAGTCACAGATTAAGATCCCAGACTGGTCGACCTCAGGTCACTGGCCATGTGAAGTTTACATATCCCCCTCCCCCAGTCTCTGCATGTGTCTCACCCTCACAACCCAATAAAATATGCAGGGTAGGTGAATTGGCCATGAAAGAAGCAAAAATTTGCATTGCGTGTGTGGAGGAGGCAGGTTCAATCGAAGCTTTCAAAAGGGATCGTTATCAGAAAAGGAAGAATATACAGGCTTATGGGGAGAAGGCGAAAGGCGAGAAAATGGCACTAAGTGAATTGCTCATTCCGAAAGCTGGTGCAGACACAATGGGCCAAATGGCCTCCTTCTGCATTGTAACAATTCTGTGAATGAGGTCTTGAAAGTGTTTTTTAACCCGTCTCCAAACAAAAGACTTAATTCCGTGCACGATGCAACGTTAGGCCAACATGATGCTTTTGAAGGAGAGGGGACCGACCCTATTCTCTCTTCTCCAGATTAGTTGATATTGGATTCTTTCACCAAAAGGCCACAATGCTCTCCTGCCATCGTGATTAAATTCAGTAAACAAAACAACAGGTCAATGGAGTTTGATGCCTATTTTGTGGGGCAAATGGCTCAAGAAGCAAAGTGTTGGTGCATGTTCAGCTGTTTTCACCTTTTCTTCTCTATTCTGCTGGCCACTGCATGTCTGTATCAGACATTTACAGTGCCAAGCACAGCATGGAGATTCACATCAGGACCGGGATCCTAGGTCCGAGACTCAGAGGCAACATTCATACAAGGTGCAGGCACCCATGAAAGTCGGCCATTTTCATAAAGGGAGTGAGCCTGGAGCTTTGGTGACATCTCACTTTCTATCGGGGGATCCTGCTGTTTGCCAATTTGCTGCTAATTTCTACACAAATTAAGTCACTCGTAAATAAAGTAGTTGTGTTGTGTGATGGAGTGATCTGTGGGATTTTTATAACTTGTTGGAGCCTCAGAAGCACAAACAGTTGACTCCAGGCACATACCACAGAGTTCTTAGATGGGAAGAGGAGCTTATGATGTAACCGGTCTTATTTAGCATAACTATAACCAAGTAGGCAGTATGTTAGAAGAACCTGAAAATAATTTCATGTAGAATTTATTCTTTCATGGCATATGGGCATCGCTGGCATTTATTGTCCATCCATAATTGCCCCTGAACAGAGAGGCTTGTGAAGCAATCCCAGAGGACAGTTAACAGTTAAGCACATTGTGTTGCGTCTGGAGTCACATTTAGGTCAGCCTAGAATGCATTTCTGGTCATTTACTCGAAAGACAGAACAAACTTACACTGATTTACAACTTTTACAATCTCAAGACATCTCATAAGACAGTAAAGCACTTTTGCGATTTAAGCACTATTGTGATGTGGAGGAAAAACAATCCATTTGTGCACAAACTCCACAGACATCAATGCGATAATGACCAGTTCAATCTGGGATGTTGGTCAAGGGATAAATTGTAAAAAGTTAATTCTTGGTATGCAGGTGTCGTATTTATTACCCATCTCTAATTGCCCTCGAGACGGTGGTGGTGAGCTGCCTTCTTGAACCGCTACAGTCCCTGAGGTGTAGGTACACCCACTGTGCTGCTGGGAAGTGTGTTCCAGGATTTTGACCCAGTGAAGGAACGGGAATATATTTCGAAGTCAGGATGGTGAGTGACTTGGAGGGAAACCTCCAGGTGGTTTTGTGCCTGGGTATCTGCTGCTCGTCCTTCTAGATGATAGAGGTCGTGGGTTTGGAAGGTGCTGTCTAAAGAGCCTTGGTGGGTTCCTGCAGTGCCTCTTGTAGATGGTACACACGGCTGCCACCATGCATCAGTGGTGCAGGGAGTGAATGTTTGTGAATGGGGTGCCAATCAAGCAGACTGCTTTGTCCTTGATGGTGTCAAGCTTCTTGACTGTTGGAGCTGCATTCATCCAGGCAAGAGGAGAGTATTCCATCACATTCCTGGCTTGTGCCTTGGAATGGTTGACGGGCTTTTGGGAGTCAGATGGCAAGTTACTCTCCGCAGATTTCCCAGGCTCTGATCTGTTCTTTTAGCCACAGTATTTATATGGCTCATCCAATTCAGTTTCTGGTCAACAGTAACCCCAGGATGTTGGGAGTGGGAGATACAGCAATGGTCGTGCCATTGAATGTCATGGGGTGATGGTTAGATTCTCTCTTGTTGGAGATGGGCATTGTCTGGCACAGATGCTACTTGCGATTTATCAGCCCAAGCCTGGATATTACAGTCATAGAGTCATACAGCACAGAAAAGGCCCTTCAGCCCATCAAGTCTGCACCGGTATTGTATAGGTCTTGCTGTATTTGGACATGGAATGCTTCAGTATTTGAGGAGTCGTGAATGGTACGAACATCAGCGAACATCCCTACTTCTGGCCTTATGATGGAAGGAAGGCCACTGATGAAGCAGCTGAAGATGGTTGGGCCTAGGACGGTGGGGGAAACTGATCTGGGCTTCTATGATCAGTGATTTTGAGTCCTGGGACTCAGTTTAACATCTCACTTGAATGATGGTGCCTCCTGACAGTACAGCTCTTCCCTCAGTATTGTACAGAGAGTGTGCCAGCCTGGATTATATACTCAAGTCCTTGGAATGGGAATTGAATCCGTGACCTTGTGATTCTGAGGGGAGAGCATTCTGACAATGATTAACTTATTTTTGAAGCTGATGCAGGTTGGTAATTGTGGCTCTCACCAACACCACTGGAGGTAGCTCAGAATGGAATGTTGGCCATACATGAAGAGAACTCCTTGTTCTCCTTCAAATTATGCCAGGAATTCTTTGACATCGACTTGAAAAGGACCTTGGTTCAATCACTCATTTGAGGAACACCACCTTCAGCAATGCAGCCCCTCACCAGTGCATCTTGTATCCTATCCCACAGCAAGCCCCCCCCCCCCCCCCCGTACACCCCAACATCCCATTCCTCTAAGGCCTTGAAAATGAAATATTCTCATCCTCTATTCAAACATCCCCACAACAGCCACAACCCCCTCCCCATGCCATCCACTGCCCAAACACAGACTCACTTCTTCCCTATTTATGCAACAATTCCACCAGACCACTGGAATTCTTTTGTCCTGTGACTGGATTTTTGTGCATCTCGCCACCACATTGGTCCACCACGGAATACTGTACCTTCAGCCACTCCAGTTCCACACAATCAATACCCCTCCCTAAATCTCTTCAACTCTCTTTCTACCTTCAACACCCTCCTTAAACCTAACCCCTTTGTTTTATCCTTTTTTGACTAATAATCCATTCATTTTCTTAAAACGCCTCAGTAAATCACCTCGAGCCATATTACTTCAGTAAAAGTATTATGTAAATCAGAGCCGCTGTTGCCGAATCTCACGACATTATTGCCTCCAGTCCTGTTAACTCTGACTCACAGGTAACGTTGCTGCTGCTAACTGAACCAAACTAACAAAGGAAGATCTCCCCATGCTCAACAAACAAAACTGCTAATCTGGTTAGTTGCTTAAAACATAGAAACATGGAAAATAGGAGGAGGCGGCCATTCGGCCCCTCGAGCCTGCTCTGCCATTCATTATGATCATGGCTGATCATCCAACGCAATGGCCTAATCCTGCTTTCTCCCATACCCTTTGATCCCCTTCGCCCAAGGGTAATATCTAACCGATTCTTGAAAACATTCAATGTTTTGGCCACAACTACTTCCTGTGGTAACAAATTCCACAGACCGACCCCTCTCTGGAAGAAGAAATTTCTCCTCCTCTGTCCTAAATTCTCCTCCTATCTTCAGACTTTAGCCCCTGGTTCTGGAGTCCCCCACCATCGGGAACATCTTCATGCATTTACCCTGTCTAGTCCTGTTAGAATTTGATAAGTTTCTATGAGATTCTCCTCATTCTTCTGAACTCCAGCAAATATAATTCTAACCGATTTAATCTCTCCTCATACACCAGTCCCGCCATCTCAGGAATCAGTCTGGTAAACCTTCGCTGCACTTCCTCTACAGCAAGAACATCCTTCCTCAGATAAGGAGACCAAAACTGCACACAATATTCCAGGTGTGGCCTCACCAAGGCCCTGTATAATTACAAGAAATCCCTGCTCCTGTACTCGGATCAGATCGTCTCACAGTGAAAGTTGGCATATCATTTACCGCCTGCTGTACCTGCATGCTTACCTTCAGTGTCTGGTGTACAAGGGCATCCAGGTCTCATTACACGTTCCCCTCTCCTAGTTTATGGCCATTCAGATAATAGTCTGCCATCTCATTTTTGCTACCAAAGTGGATAACCTTGCATTTCTCCAAATTATACTGCATCTGCCATTCATTTGCCCACTCACTCAAATTGTCCAAATCACACTGAAGGATCTCTGCATCCTCCTCACAGCTCACCCTCCCCTCAACCTGGGTGTCATCTGCAAACTTGGAACAATCTGTCTGGACTGTACACAGAACAATACTTTTCACTGTACCTCAGTACACATGACAATAAATAAATCAAATATTACATTTTGTTCCCTTATTTAAATCATTAATATATATATTGTGAATAGCTGGGGTAGAAGCACCGATCCCTGCAGTACCCCACTAGTCACTGCCTGCCAATTTGAAAATGCAGCTGGAAGGCTTCTCTTTCCAATGCAAACATATGACAACTTGCATTTATACAGTGCCTTTAATGCAGTAAAATGTTCCCAGGTATTTCACTAGAGCGCAATCAGAAAGAACTGAGGAGAGATTATAGAATTTACAGTGCAGAAGGAGGCCATTCGGCCCATCGAGTCTGCACCGGCCACTGGAAAGATCACCCCATTCAAACACCCACCTCCTCCACCCCATCCCCTTAACCAAGTAACCCCAATTAACCTTTTAGGACAGGTGATCAAAAGGTTTGGTCAAAGGGATAGGTTTTGAAGGAGGAGACCGAGGGAGAGAAGACAACTGAAGGCATGGCCACCCACGGCTAAGGTGAAGGAAGTAGGCAATAAACAATGGCCAGAGTTGGGAGAAGCACAGATGTTTCAGAGGATTGCAGCACTAGAGGTAGATAAAGAATTAGAGGGTTGGTGGGAGAGGCGCAATGCCATGGAGGGATTTGAACACGAGGATGTGAATTTTAAAATTAAGGCGATGATAGATTCACACAAAACAAAGTGTTGACCTCCAAACAGGTAATGCAAATAACAGTTACAAATTGTATGAAAGACAACTTACGAAGCAATCCACAGCACAAACAGAAACAGGATCCACAGCCCAGAAACCCAAGCGACATGTATGTTTCAAATCAGATCTGCTCAACTCACAATCTTACAATTTAACAACCAAAAGCCCATCCTTCAAAAAAGGCATTACATACAAATAAGGCCCGACATGAAATGGCTACAGGCATACCAGTACATCTGAACATGCACCCATGATGGCGTTTGCCTGGATTATATATAAATACCATCAGATCACAATACATGATTAAATCAACAACACCGACAGCGTCTTGCAAGACACACACTGACTCAACAGAATTTCAGTCAGTTAAGGAAATCATGAAATAGATCACTCTCTTGTTCATTAAATAACTGTCCTGACACCGGGTAGGTACCTGGAAATTCACTACAACCGTACTGAAAGAACCGAGCTTTGTTTTGAAAGAAATCCTTCATTCAATGCACTGAACAAGCCTCGAGAGAGGAGGCGGCTCACAGAGCTCGATATTTGTTTTTGTTTAGAAGGCCCAGTGGGCCTCACGCTCCGAGTGAGGCTGTCGGGGCTCGTTCTCTCTCTCTCGTACACACACATACACAAAAGAACGTCTCCGGTCACCACTGCAACTCACTCAGCAACGCTCACCTGATATCTAACCTCACCGGAGAAAGCTAGTGCAGTGTCTGCCCCCATTAAAAAGCAGGCCATTTCCAACCATCCTTAGCCAGACTCCTGTCTCTAGTTCATCAGGGAAAGCCAGACGTTTGCATCACAGTCAACACTTGATGCTTTCTCTCTCTCTCTCTCTCTCTCTCTCTACATCACTGCACAAATTGCTTTTTTCCCCTCCTCCTGATATACTGCAGCATTACGCGGCATACACAGTAGGGGACGAGAATCAATGCAGGACCCAGCACTTAAATCAATACCTTCCCGCTCGACACAAACAGCCTTTGATCTGCCCACCCAACAACACCCTCTACCCCTCTTTTCTCTCTCCCTCCCCCTCCCCCCAGCAGAAAAAAAGCATTTCTTTCGCCACCCACACTCTCCAGACTTATAGAGCCTCTTGGTAGAAATTAAAGTTCTTGTTCAAATGGAGTCTTCATAAGAAAGAGATCAGCTTTGGTATAGCCTGCTAAAGAGAATTCTTGGGCAGCTCTAACGCCAACATTACTGTGTACGATGAACAGAACTAGAATCAAATATTTTTTGTGCGGTTTCAATTTTCTTTCCCAAGAATATTAGGAAATTATGTTCAACGTTTATAACATAAATATTACATATACAATTCATTGAAGATAAAAGCGAGCAGTAATATTTTTGGAAAGTAAGTTGTCAGAAAACACTGACACTGTCTATTCGACGTTACTGAGGTCCAGGGCTCAATGCGTGGCACTGTAACCACCCCCACCCCCCGACTCAAAGTTGTGGGTTCAATTCCCTTTCAAGAAACTAACACTCTCAATGCATTACTGAGGAAATGTTGCACTGCTAAATGTGCTGTCTTTTGAATGGCACATTAAACGGAGACTTGCCTGTCCTCACAGGTGATGCACAGAACGGGAAAACACGATTGGGCAAATGATCAAATTAAGTAATGATCAAAATTGAAACAGGTCCGAATCATGGAATTTCGGGGCAGCACGGTGGTGCTGTGTTTGGCACTGCTGCCTCACGGCGCCGAGGACCCGGGTCACTGTCCGTGTGGAGTTTGGACATTCTCTCTGGGCGGGATTCTCCGATGGCAAGTCAAAGTGTCCGCGCCGTCGTGAACATCGTCGCGTTTCACGGTGGCGCTAACGGGCCGACGCAGCATCAATTCAGGTCCCAAAAAGGGGCCAGCAGCGGGGCCGCGAGAAACGCGGTGGGCATGGCGCCAGAGAGACGCCGTCATCGTACGGTGCCTGGATGATGCAGTGCCACGTCATTTTATGTGCGCGATCCGCGCACAAGCCCCGACACAGAGATGGCTGCACCGTGCCGCTCCAAAGTCCCGTAACTGCAATGAAGTTACTGTGAAAAGCCCCTAGCCGCCACATTCCGGCGCCTGTTCGGGTACACCGAAGGAGAATTCAGAATGTCCAATTCACCTAACAAGCATGTCTTTCGGGACTTGTGGGAGGAACCCGGAGGAAATCCACACAGGCACAGGGAGGCCGTGCAGACTCCGCACAGACAGTGGCCCAAGCCGGGAATCGATCCCGGGTCCCTGGCACTGTGAAGCAACGATGCTAAGCACTGTGCTACTGCGCAGCATTTCTAGTGAAAATACCCACATTTGCTCACATGTAAAGGAGGATGAGTCAAAGCTCACTCAGCTCTGAGCTGATATATCAGAGCAACCCTGGGTACTAACTCCCACTGCAATGGCAGAGTGAAACAATGATTTAATGGAATAAAGACAACCACTTCAGATCACTTGGGGCTCTGTATCTTTAACACACCGGAGTTTCAAAATTTCTGTTAGGGACCCTCAAAAAATATTCTTAGAGCTTGCCACCTAACCATCATTTAAAAAATACATTCAAAGGAGGATAATGCTAATTTGCAGAACATTTTCTTTGTATGCAGCAACAGAAATAAGACGCCAGCAAATCAGTCAAGAGAGGGAATTTTTGAAATTGCGCTGATGGTGATAGCAGTCTATAAAAACCAAGGCTGCAGCAGTACATGCACTTTTTGAATATTGTAGGCCTAGAAGTTTGGAAAGTGCTATTTATAGATGTGTGGCCTCACTTAGGATCAGAGCAGTGATCCTAATATGCACACATCCATCCGGAGATTAATGGAATGCTGACAGAAATGTATCTATAGCCAGAGATTCCAAGGTATACATCGCCAACCCCAAAGACAGTTCTTTGGGCAGCCTGTCCAAGTGAATGTCCTCAGTGCTGCAGGTGTCCAGAATGAAACTCCATGCCGTAACAAGTGACAAACACATAGCAAGATTTTCAGAACCAACCAACAAATAATGAAAGAACAAAGACTGAACTTGCACGTGTACACCTTTCACAGCCTCAAGACATCCCAAAGCTCTTCACAGCCAATGGACTACTTTTTGAAGTGTAGGAAACGCGGCACAAAAAACAATGTGATAATAACAAGTAATCTGGTCTGGTGAGATTGGAGGGGTAAATATTAGTCAGGAGACAAGACCTCCCATGGCATCCTTTACATCCACCGCAGATGGAATTCTGGTTTAATGTCTCATCCAAGGGTTGGCACTGCCCCCTCAGAACTGAATTGAAGTGTCAGCTCCATAGTGGGGCTTTAACCCACCACCTCCTCCTGACTCAGAGCTAAGGATGACGTCTAGGATTCTGGAACTGGCTGCTTTAGCAATGACTGGGGATTGGGAGAGGCAAGAGTTTAGCTGGGTTTACAGAAACGAAAGTAGCATTACACTCTGCATATAAAACCATCCATGCAAATAAATACTGGGCCCAACCTAGCAACGGTAAAAGCATCCCCCAAAAAACCTTTTAAATGCCACATGCCTCTTGACCGTGCAACCCTGGCATTTCAAGACCTGTCATTCGCAAAAGCTAAAGATAAAAGAACATTCATCAACTGTGATTTCCATGAATAGGGAGAGGTACACTTCTCACACCTGGTGCAATGCTCTACAAGTACTGTTGATGTGTTGTAATAAAAGGATCAAGGGACTATTCAAGAAGGATCTCTCACATTCCACTGCTTCTCATCATTCCCACAGAAAATGAGAATGTCAATACCTTCTACAGTGGATTGACAGTTGTGTCAGGATCCTGCCATTTTAACCATGCATTTGATCACAACACTCATCTCAAGGAATTTGGCTGTGGTGGTTGGAGGTCAATCATCTCAGTTCCAGGACAGCACTGCAGGAGTTCCTCAGGGAAGTATTTCAGGCCCAACCATCTTCTGCTGATTCATCAATGACGTTCCTTCCATAAGGTCAAAGTGGGACTATTCGCTGATGATTGCACAATATTTAACACTATTCTTGACTCCTCAGATACTGAGATACAGCATGTTCTCCCCGTGTCAGCGTGGGTTTCCTCCGGGTGCTCCAATTTCCTCCCACAGTCCAACGATGTGCAGGATAGGTGGATTGGCCATGATAAATTGCCCTTAGTGTCCAAAAGATGTGTATGTTAGGTGGGGTTACAAGGATAGGGTAGGGGATTGGGCCTAGGTAGGGTGCCCTTTCAGAAGGCCGATGCAAACTTGATGGGCTGAACGGCTTCCCTTCTACACTGTAGGAAGTCTATAATAGTAGTCCATGACCTTTTGCAGTAAGACATGGTACATTCAGGCTTGAGCTGATAAGTGGCAAGTAACATTCAGGCCACATAGTGCCAGGCAATGATCATCACCAACAAGAGACAACATAGCCATTGCCCCTTGACATTCAGTGGCATTGCCATCGCTGAATTGGGCAGCACGGTGGCACATTGGTTAGCACTGGTGCCTCACAGCTCCAGGGACCCGGGTTCAATTCTGGCCTTGGGTAACGATGTGGAGTTTGCACTTTCTCCCCGTGTCTGCGTGGTTTCCTCCGGGTGCTCCGGTTTCCTCCCACAGTCCAAGATGTGATTCGGTGGATTGGCCATGTTAAATTGCCCCTTTGTGTCCAGAAAGTTAGGTGGGGTTACTGGGTTACGGGGATAGGGTGGAGGCATGGGCTTAAGTGGGGTGTTCTTTTCAAGGGCTCATGCAGACTCGATGGGCTGAATGGCCTCCTCTGCACCAATAGACTCTTCACTGATTGGACATTCTTAGGATATCACTGCAGGAGCTCCTCAAGGAAGTGCCCTGGGCCTAATCTTCAGCTACTTCATCAATGACCTTCCCCCCCCCATCATAAGGCCAGATGTAGCGATATTCGGTGATGCACAATGTACAGCACCATTCGCGACTCCTCAGGTAATGAACTACCCGTTCCCTCATGTAGCAAAACCCGAATAGCTTTCAGGCATGGACTGATAAGTGGCAAGCAGCATTCATGCCACACAGGTGCCAGGCAATCGCCATTCTCAAGGGAAATTAGGGTGGATGATAAATCGCATGAAAGAATAAAACGAGTTTTGCATTACTGATCTGTATACAGCGATGCCTGCACAAAGTCATGTATGCATACGGTGATACCTGGTTGAAACCAAGTAGATATAGAATTTACAGTGCAGAAGGAGGCCATTCGGCCCATCGGGTCTGCACGAACTCTTGGAAAGAGCACCCTACATAAACCCACGTCTCCACCCTATCCCCGTAACCCAGCTAACCTTTTTTATTGGACACTAAGCGCAATTTATCATGGCCAATCCACCTAACCTGCACATCTTTGGACTGTGGGAGGAAACCGGAGCGCCCGGAGGAAACCCACACAGACACGGGGAGCACATGCAGACTCCGCACAATGACCCAAGCCAGGAATCGAACCTGGGACACTGAAGCTGTGAAGCAACTGTGCTAACCACTGTGGTACCATGCCGCCCACGATATGCCAGTCCACACAGTCAAAGAAGCTGCCCACAGCCATAGATGGAGAGCAATTGCATGGGTACGGCACCAGAGAACTGCCTACGTTTATATATTTTTAATAAATTTAGAGTACCCAATTCTTTTTTTTTCAATTAAAGGGCAATTGAAATTAAATGAAAATCGCTTATTGTCACAAGTGGCTTCAAATGAAGTTACTGTGAAAAGCCCCTAGTCGCCACATTCCGGCGCTTGTTCGGGGAGGCTGGTACAGGAACTGAACCGTGCTGCTGGTCTGCCTTGGTCTGCTTTCAAAGCCAGCGATTTAGCCCTGTGCTAAACAGCCCACCTATTCTGCACATCTTTGGGTTATAGGGGAGAGACCCACAGAAACACAGGGAGAATGTGCAAACTCCATACGGACAGTCAACCGGGGCCGGGATTGAACCCGGGTCACGAGGTAGCAGTGCTAACCACTGCGCCACTGTACCACCTCTACCTACGTTTATAAATCCGTACTCCAAGTTCAGCACCTTCAGGAGCAGAGATTTTTAAAAATGTATTTCACTTTTGCCTTTGATAAGACAATGGAAAAGGCCGAATGCCAGAGTCAAGATATTCATTAATGACTGAACCCTGAGAGGCTAAGTATTTAATGACAGACTCACTCCAGAGTCTGTAATAACGTGACACATTACATGCCATAGCACTTTATTACTGTTAGAGGACTTTGTATCATTAGTTATTTCCATAAAATCCACACTGGTGGATTTTATGGAATGTGATTAATTTATCCATCCTTCTGTACAGTAAGGTTCTCCTATTAATATAAAAGCAAAATACTGCAGATGTCAAAATTCTGAAATAAACAAAAATTGCCAGTAATGCTCAGCAGGTGAAGCAGCATCTGCGGAGAGAAAGAATTAACATTTCAGATTGATGACTTATCAGAATATGTTGAAGGGCGTTAAAACTGTAAAACCATCTTCGCCTGAACATATGAATTAGGAGAAGTAGGCCTCCTCCACCATTCCACAAGATATGGCTGAGCTGGTTGTGGCCCCGACTCCATATCCCACCTACCCTTCAAAGCCTTTGACTCCCTCATTAGCCAATGATTTATCTACCGCTGCCTTAAATATTCAATGGCCTAGACTCCACTGCTCTCTGGGGAAGTGTGGTCCAAACACTCAAGACCCTCAGAAAAAGTGTCTCATCTCAGCCTTAAATGTAAGACCCCCTATTTCAAACAATGCCCCCTAGCTCTAGTCCCGGCAGGAAAACATCCTCTCAGCATCCACCCTGTCAAGTCCCCTCAGGATCTTAATAAGATCATCTCTCATTATTTTAAACTCCAATGGACACGGGCCCACCCTAGCCAATCTTTCCTCAAAATATGAACCCCCACATCCTGGGAATCAGTTGAGTAAACCTTCTCTGAACTGCTACAAAGGCATTTATATCATTTCAGATCAAAACTGTAAACAGAATTCCAGATGGGGTCTCACCAATGCCTTATACAACTGTAGCAAAACATCCCTACTTTTATATTCCATTCCCCTTGCAAAAAGCGACAACATTCAACTTACCTTCCTATTCCTTTGCTGTTCCTGCAAACTAACGTGTTATGGTTCATGTACCAGAACACTCAGGCCCATCTGTACCACTGTGTTCTGCAATCTCTTTCCATTTAAATAATATGATGCTTATTGCTGTCAATTTATTTAATCTATCTATATCCTTTTGCAGACTCCTTACATCCTCTTCACAACTTACTTTCCCACATATCTTAATATCATCAGGATATTTAGCAAATATACTTTTGGTCCCTTCATCCAAATTATTGATGCAAATTTTAACTAGTTGAGGCCCCAGAACTAACCCCTGTGGCACACCACTCATCACAGTTAGGCAACCTGAAAATGGCCCATTTATGCCTACTCTTGTTTCCTGTTAGCCAACCATTTCTCTATCCATATTGAGGGTTGCAGCGCAGTATTGAGGGATCGCGGTGCAGTATTGAGGGATCGCGGTGCAGTATTGAGGGATCGCGGTGCAGTATTGAGGGATCGCGGTGCAGTACTGAGGGATCGCGGTGCAGTACTGAGGGATCGCGGTGCAGTACTGAGGGATCGCGGTGCAGTACTGAGGGATCACGGTGCAGTACTGAGGGATCGCGGTGCAGTACTGAGGGATCGCGGTGCAGTACTGAGGGATCGCGGTGCAGTACTGAGGGATCGCGGTGCAGTACTGAGGGGTTGCGGTGCAGTATTGAGGGATCGCGGTGCAGTATTGAGGGATCGCGGTGCAGTACTGAGGGATCGCGGTGCAGTACTGAGGGATCGCGGTGCAGTACTGAGGGATCGCGGTGCAGTACTGAGGGGTTGCGGTGCAGTATTGAGGGATCGCAGTGCAGTATTGAGGGATCGCGGTGCAGTATTGAGGGATCGCGGTGCAGTATTGAGGGATCGCGGTGCAGTACTGAGGGATTGCGGCGCAGTATTGAGGGATTGCGGTGCAGTATTGAGGGATCGCGGTGCAGTATTGAGGGATCGCGGTGCAGTACTGAGGGATCGCGGTGCAGTACTGAGGGATCGCGGTGCAGTACTGAGGGATCGCGGTGCAGTACTGAGGGATCGCGGTGCACTATTGAGGGATTGCGGTGCAGTATTGAGGGATTGCGGTGCAGTATTGAGGGATCGCGGTGCAGTACTGAGGGATCGCGGTGCAGTATTGAGGGATCGCGGTGCAGTATTGAGGGATCGCGGCGCAGTATTGAGGGATCGCGGTGCAGTACTGAGGGATCGCGGTGCAGTACTGAGGGATCGCGGTGCAGTACTGAGGGATCGCGCAGTACTGAGGGATCGCGGTGCAGTACTGAGGGATCGCGGTGCGGTATTGAGGGATCGCGGTGCAGTATTGAGGGATCGCGGTGCAGTATTGAGGGATCGCGGTGCAGTACTGAGGGATTGCGGTGCACTATTGAGGGATTGCGGTGCAGTATTGAGGGATCGCGGTGCAGTATTGAGGGATCGCGGTGCAGTATTGAGGGATCGCGGTGCAGTATTGAGGGATCGCGGTGCAGTATTGAGGGATTGCGGTGCAGTATTGAGGGATCGCGGTGCAGTACTGAGGGATCGCGGTGCAGTATTGAGGGATTGCGGTGCAGTATTGAGGGATCGCGGTGCAGTACTGAGGGATCGCGGTGCAGTACTGAGGGATCGCGGTGCAGTATTGAGGGATTGCGGTGCAGTATTGAGGGATTGCGGTGCAGTATTGAGGGATTGCGGTGCAGTATTGAGGGATTGCAGCGCAGTATTGAGGGATTGCAGTGCAGTATTGAGGGACTGCAGCACAGTATTGAGGCACTGCAGCACAGTATTGAGGGACTGCAGCACAGTATTGAGGCATTGCAGCGCAGTATTGAGGCATTGCAGCGCAGTATTGAGGGACTGCAGCACAGTATTGAGGGACTGCAGCACAGTATTGAGGGACTGCAGAACAGTATTGAGGGACTGCAGCACAGTATTGAGGGATTGCAGTGCCGTATTGAGGCACTGCAGCGCAGTATTGAGGGACTGCAGCGCAGTATTGAGGGACTGCAGCGCAGTATTGAGGGACTGCAGCACTGTATTGAGGCACTGCAGCGCAGTATTGAGGCACTGCAGCACAGTATTGAGGCACTGCAGCACAGTATTGAGGGACTGCAGCGCAGTATTGAGGGACTGCAGCGCAGTATTGAGGCACTGCAGCACTGTATTGAGGCACTGCAGCGCAGTATTGAGGCACTGCAGCGAGGTATTGAGGGACTGCAGCACAGTATTGAGGGAGTGCAGCACAGTATTGAGGCACTGCAGCACAGTATTGAGGGACTGTAGCGCAGTATTGAGGGACTGCAGCGCAGTATTGAGGGACTGCAGCACAGTATTGAGGGAGTGCAGCACAGTATTGAGGCACTGCAGCACAGTATTGAGGGACTGTAGCGCAGTATTGAGGGACTGCAGCGCAGTATTGAGGGACTGCAGCACAGTATTGAGGCACTGCAGCACAGTATTGAGGCATTGCAGCGCAGTATTGAGGCACTGCAGCGAGGTATTGAGGCACTGCAGCGCAGTATTGAGGCACTGCAGCACAGTATTGAGGCATTGCAGCGCAGTATTGAGGCACTGCAGCGAGGTATTGAGGCACTGCAGCGCAGTATTGAGGCATTGCAGCGCAGTATTGAGGCACTGCAGCGCAGTATTGAGGGAGTGCAGCGCAGTATTGAGGCACTGCAGCGCAGTATTGAGGGACTGCAGCGCAGTATTGAGGGACTGCAGCGCAGTATTGAGAGATTGAGGCACAGTGATTGAATGGTGCAACACATTTGGGTGCTGGATCTCCCATGGCAGTTCTTATGTCCCACACAAGGTGCTAGGTTAGCAAACCTGCAACCAGGACCTCTTAGATCGTCCCTCTGGAGAGAAAGGTGCATTCATGCGAAGCACTGTTTCTGTAGGTTTTGCAGTAGCCTGTTTAGGAACCTCTCATGCAGGGCAAACAGTGGCCAATTAAACAAAATAGGAGAAGGTAGGGTTATTCTCCTTTGAGTAGAGGTTAAGAGGACATTTCACAGAGGTGTCAGCAATGGCTCAAGTTGGTAGCATACTTGCTTCTGGGCCAGAAGGCTGTGGTTCAAGTTCAACTCCAGGACTCGAGCACAAACATCAAGGCTGATACTCCTTCGTGCTGAGGGAAGGCAAATTCTATCTTCTCAGGTTCACAGAAAAAAACCATGGCTCTATTTCAGAGAAGAACCGGGACGTTATCCTGGGGTCACAGGCAACTTTTATCCTTCAAAATAAATTCTCTCTCTCTCCATCCCCCCCCTCCCAAATTATCTGCTCTTTTATCATATTGCTGTTTGTGGCACCTTGCCCTGCAAAAGCTACATAACGACAGTGACTTCACTTCAATTAATATAAGGTGTTAGTGTGGCCACACCTGGAGTATTGTGTTCAGTTTTGGTCTCCTTACCTGAGAAAGGACGTACTGGCGCTGGAGGGTGTGCAGAGGAGATTCACTAGGTTAATCCCAGAGCTGAAGGGGTTGGATTATGAGGAGAGGTTGAGTAGACTGGGACTGTACTCGTTGGAATTTAGAAGGATGAGGGGGGATCTTATAGAAACATTTAAAATTATGAAGGGAATAGATAGGATAGATGCGGGCAGGTTGTTTCCACTGGCGGGTGACAGCAGAACTAGGGGGCATAGCCTCAAAATAAGGGGAAGTAGATTTAGGACTGAGTTTAGGAGGAACTTCTTCACCCAAAGGGTTGTGAATCTATGGAATTCCTTGCCCAGTGAAGCAGTTGAGGCTCCTTCATTACATGTTTTTAAGGTAAAGATAGATAGTTTTTTGAAGAATAAAGGGATTAAGGGTTATGGTGTTCGGGCCGGAAAGTGGAGCTGAGTCCACAAAAGATCAGCCATGATCTAATTGAATGGCGGAGCAGGCTCGAGGGGCCAGATGGCCTACTCCTGCTCCTAGTTCTTATGTTCTTATGTAATTGGCTGCAAAGCATATCAAAAATTCACGGCTCTATATAGTGAGCAGCGCTATATAAAGACTAGACTTTTTTTAAGCCATGGAGTGCTCAAAGAGTAAACAAAGAGAAACTTTAAAGGCTTGATAAGCAGGGCGTACGGTTTAATGTGATTGGCAAAAAAACCAGAGGAGACACAAGGAAAGACATTTTCACACAACTAGTGACGAGGATTTGGAATGCACTCACTGATAGGATGCTGAATACAGATTAAATAGTAGCCTTCGAAAGAGAATTGGAAAAATGTTTGAAGGAGAACAAATTGCAGTGGGAGGGGGAGTAGGACTAACTGGATTGCTCTTTGAAAAAGTTAACACACACTCAAGGGACAAGTGGCTTCCTTCTTTGTCGTGCGATTCAATGATTCTACTAACTTGCTTCTTTATTCCAAAGCCTAAAGAATTGAGATGGAAGAGGAGGAATATTCTTCTAGGTGTCAATGCCATTCCTGAGCCAGTGGCAAGGGGAGTGTGATACTCAGGAAAATCTGGAGGCCAGTTATCCAAGGTTACTCCTCCACCTCCCCCCGCCCCCAAATGCGCAATACCCTTGCAGTTGTACTGCTAGCAAGAACATTTCACTGATGATAATACTGGGTCAATCCACCTGAAGAATTCTCTACTATTCACAGGAGAGAACCAAGCGTAAATCACGCACATTGGAATCATACTCCAGTGCTTCAATATTCACGCTCAGATTGTAGGCACCGCTGGCAAAGCCAACATTTAATACCCATCCCTATCTGCTCCTTGAGAAGATGGTGGTAAGTCTTCTTCTTGAACTGTTAGTCCTTTTAATGAAGGTACTCCCAACAGTACTGTTAAGTAAGGAGTACCAGTACTTTGACCCTGCGATGATGGAGGATTTATATCCAAGTTAGGGGTGCAAGATTCACAAAGCGCACAGGAAAATAAAAATAGGTTGAGATTTAAAATTAAAAGGCACTTTATTCCATTTGATGTTCTCCTCCCAGAACACCATCTCCCCTTTACAGGATCTAATCATTTCCAACAAGCTCAGAGTCCTGGCTGATCACCCACTGGGTGAAAATATACAGAAGGCCCTTGGATAAACCGTCATCATCCATCCAGCAAACGCAGCCAAGCCAGCACCAACGCATTTGCTTAGCAATGAGATGATGCTGAAGGAATTAGCTCACTCCAGGGCCTCTGAGTTGGTGACCATGTCCTGCCAAGAGAACAGAGCATGCGTCTGAGAAAAGGTGGGAATTGTTCAGCCTTTTCCCCTGCCTGACATACGCTGTCCAGGTTTCACCATTGTGGAGGAGTGTGCCAAGGACGGAGGGTTGGTACATTCGCAGTTTGGTATTCTTGGTCAGGTTTCTGCTTTTCCACACTCAGCTTGTACATGGTAGCTACCGATACTGCAATGTGTGCATTGATTAACAGATTGCTGGTGATGGCAGAGCCAAGCTATAGAAAGCTACCAATCTTCCTTCAGCATCACAATGTCAATGCGGATTGATAGCAATATGACAACGTCTTGGCCAATTTGTCTTCCTGATGTTCATGGTCAAACCCAACTCTTTCCCAATGTGAGAGTTTTATCCATTTGTTGCTGACGGTGATCCTCACTTATTGTCACAAGTAGGCTTCAATTAAGTTACTGTGAAAAGCCCCTAGACCATATTCATCATCTGGAGTGTTTGGGTTTTGGTGGGTATATAGGTGACTGCCAACATTAATCTGTGTCAAAAGGTTCTGCTGTAAATAGGACAAACGACAGAGTTTTGGATGAGTTGCTGGCTTGAAGGTCCCTCTCCTTGCGTTTCTCCTCTGCCTGATATGCGCTTGCTTTCGAAAGGCTCACAACATTTGTTTTTTTACAAGAAAGCCAGGGAGGCATCATCAGGATAGATCCAGTGAGGACTTGCTGCACTTCTGTCTTGGATCTCGGACAGGCAAGGCCGATCAGCTTTCCGTCAGATCTGGTGTGTAATCACACACCCTCCGTCGATGAACTGAAGACAGCTATCAGCAGCCAAAAGAGAAGAATATGCCAGGGTGTCAGTGCCAGAACACAATCCTGTTTCACCCCACTGCACATCTCACAGGGTTCCAACGTTGCGTCATCATAGCTGACCTGACCCATGATGTTGGCATGGAAAGAACAGATCACATTGCGCAGCTTCAACAGGAATTTTCTGTAACAGCCTAAATAGACCACCTCTGCTTATATGGTTGACTGTCGTGGTGAGATCGATGAAGGCAATTGCAATAGCCCTCACGAGGACAACAGGAGATCACTAATCGATCTCCCTGTGGGGCTCATGGAGTATGAGTTCTCATGGTAGGGGGCGGAGGCCTGCCCAGCTGGGACTCGTTCTGAGCCCTTTAAATGTTGCTCCCAGACCAGACGGAAGTTCCCATAGTCCCGGGTTGGGACTTTTCAGAACCAGGAGCATGAATAGGCAATTCAACTCCTTGAGCCTGCTCCACCATTCAATACGATCATAGCTGATCTCCTTTCGGCCTCAACCCCACCCTCCTGCCCGTTCTCCATAACTCTTCAACCCCCATTACTAATAAAAATTCTGTCCATCTCTTCCTTAAATTTACTCACTGTCCCAGCATCCACTGGGGCAGTGAATTCCACAGATTCAAAGCCCTTTAAGAGATGTATTTTCTCCTCATCTGTTAAAAATCTGCTAGCCCTTACCATAAAACGATGATCTCTTATTCTAGATTGCCCCACAACAGGAAACATCCGATCTACATCTACATTGTCAATACCTTTCATCGTTTATACCTCAATTTGACCTCCCATTTTCAAAACTCGGGAGAGTATAGGCTTAAACTGCTCAATCTGTCTTTATAAAACAAACCCCTCAACTCTGGAATTAATCTAGTGAACCTCCTCGGAGAAACCTCCAATGCAACTATATTCCTCCTGAAATAAGGGGGCCAAAACTGTGCACAATACTCCAGGTGCGGTCTCACCAATGCCTTGTACAGTCGCAGCAACACTTCTTTACTTTTATACTCTATTCCTTTAGCTATAAATGCCAAAATTCCATTTGCCTTCCTTATTACTTGCTGTACATGCACACTTGTTTTCTGCAATTCATGCACGTGGACACCCAGATCCCTCTGCACCAAAGCACTCAGTTCCTCTCCATTTAGATAATAAGCTGCCTTTCTATTTTTCCAACCAAAATGTTAAATTCCATATGCCCAAATTTTGGTGCACTCGCCTAACATATCCATAGGCACGGTGGCACCGTGGTTAGCACTGCTGCCTCACAGCGACAGGGACCCAGTTTCAATTCCAGCCGTGGGTGACTGGCTGGGTGAAGTTTGCACGTTCTCCCCGTGTCTGCGTGGGTTTCCTCCGGGTGCTCCAGTTTCCTCCCACAGTCCAAAGATGTGCAGGGTAGGTGGATTGGCCATGCTAAATTGCACCTTAGTGTCCAAAAGGGGATAGGTGAGGGCAGGGGCCAGGGCGAGGTACTCTTTCGGAGAGTCGGTGCACACCCGATGGGTCAAATAGCCTTAGGGATTCTATGAGATATCCATCTGCAAATTTCTTATTTCCTCATTGCACCTTACTATCCCAGCCATGTCAGGGCCATCTTCAAAATTGGCTATCGTACCTTCTATCCCTGTACCAAGTCATTAAGATAGATAGTAAACAGTTGGGGCCCAAGGAACAAAGCCTGTGGCACCCCAATTACCCTTAATCCCATGTGATCTTACCTTGTGTATTAACCTTTTGTGCAGCACCATGCAAGTGCCTTCTGGAAGTCCAGATATACTACATCGACAGGATCCCCGTTATCCACTTGGCTTGTTACATCTTTGAAGAACTCTAGCAAATTGGTGAAACACGATTTACCGTTCAAAAAACCATATTGCTTCTGATGGATTGAATTTTGCCTTTCCAAATGTTCTATTATTACTTCCTTAATAATGGATTCTAATAGTTTCCCAACGACAGATGTTAAACAAACTGGTCAATAGTTTCCTACCTTCTACAACTCGATCAAGGTTCACCTCGGCCTTCGCTGCTCCAAGGAGAACAACCCCAGCCTAACCAGCCCCCCTTCATAGCTGAAACGCTCCAGCCCAGGCAACATCCTGGTGAATCCCATCTGCACCCGCTCTAGTGTAATCACTACCTTCCTATAGTGCGGCAACCATAGTGCTCTAGATGTGGCCGAACGAGTGATTTATACAGCTCCATCATAACCTCCCTCCTCTTATATTCTGTGCCTCAACTAATACAGGCAAGTAACCCATATGCCTTCTTAACCACCTTATCTGCATGTCCTGCTGGCATTCAGGGATCTCTGGACATGCAGCCCAAGGTCCCTCTGTACTTTCTAATGTCCTACCGTTCATTTGTTAAACTCCAGGACAGAAGGAAATGCAATTAATAAAGAATGAAACAACACAGTAGGCCACCATTAGGTGCATTGTACATGAAATATGCTTTTCTTAGTATATTTATCTAGTTTCCTTTTGAATGCAATTATAACATCTGCTTCATTAACCTCTGATCTGCATTCCAGATCAAAATTCTGTGTGTTTCAAAAAACATTGTTCTTCTTCTTCGGTGATCACTCAGTATGATTGTCCACCTAAGAAACTATGTCACGGGCGGCACGGTGGCACAGTGGTTAGCATTGCTGCCTACGGCGCTGAGGACCTGGGTTCGAATCCTGGCCCTGGGTCACTGTCCGTGTGGAGTTTGCACATTCTCCCCGTGTTTGCGTGGGTTTCACCCCCACAATCCAAAGATGTGCAGGATAGGTAGATTGGCTACTCTAAATTGCCCCTTAATTGGAAAAAATAATTGGGTACACTAAATTTCTAAAAAATAAAAATAAAAAAAAACATGGGGGAAAGAAACTATGTCACTGGTCATGGGTTCTGTGGGTTCTTGTTTGGTTGATTAGCCCGATCCTAGTCGTATCTTCGGCCGCACAATTGGCAGGTGTTTCTTGGAGATGGGTTTGGGTCCTTGGACTGAGATCATTGGTATTCATGTCTCAGTCTCCTTTTCCGGACCTCCTCTTGCCGTCAGGTGTCTTCGAAGAATTGTATCCCTTCAATCAAGAGGTCCCTCCAAGTAGGTCTCTTCAGAGCAAGGATCTTCCAGAAGTTGACGTCCATGTTGCATTTCTTGAGGTAGCCTTCAGGGTGCCTTTGAAGCGCTTCCTTTGTCCTCCTCTTGTTCGGGAGCCTTCCTTGAGCTTTGGCAGTCAGGAATCTGCCATCCTAAGCACATGGCTGGTCCAGAGGACTTGGTTTCAGATGTCGGTGCTCTTGGCTCCTTAAAAGGACGCAGATGTTAGAATGCCTGTTCTCCCAGCTGATGCGAAGAACTCGTCTCAGACACCGTTGATTGTACCTCTCCAGGGCCTTGAGTTGCCATCTGTATGTAGTCCTAGTTTCTGAGTCATTTAGAAAGGTTGGGAGGACTGCCTTATACACGAGGATCTTAGTATCAGCACTGATACCACGGCAGACTCCCATCCTTAAGCGTCCAAAGCTGACGCTCGAGGATTGGATGCGATGCAGGATCTCCACATCCTACTCCTCACTGATGTACATCACTCAAACACGCAACATTCCCATATCCTGGCCAATTTCCCACAATGGCCGCTTCTCAAAAAAACTGAGGAATAGGCTGTGCAAGGGAGCAATAAGATCACCCAAGTTATATCAATTCAAGAACTGCAACATGTGAGCCACATTAAAATGTTGCAGGACTCAAATATTATTTGATAAATCTCCTGTGAAAAAACTGGAGAAGCTTTACTACATTAAAGGTGCTATCTAAATGCAATGTGAAATGTTGTACATACTTTCTACCATGAGTTGGGGTTGACTACCCCTTTCTCGACAGGTGACCAAGGTAGAGACAGAATCTGTTGCACTAATGAACCAAGCACCAGAATATAATCTCAGCGACAAGAATAGCGTACCTACAAAGTACATCTCCCGCACCTCAGTGAGTTAAGATGCAATGATCACTGGAAGCTGTACTTATACCAATGGCTGATCCTCACCAGGACAAAAGTATAGAAACCAAAATAACAGGGCCAGATACAAGACAAAAACCAGGTAAATCCAATCTCAAAAGTCACCTGTGCATGCATCAGACTCAAGTTATCTGCGCAGCACATGGAAACAAACCTGCTTTTTGTGGCAAACCATGGTAGCTGCACATGAGCGTACCTCAGTCTGGTGACAGGAAAGACTGAAATAAACTTCCCATTCAACAAAGATGATGTCGACTGAAATAGGGGAAACTCAAGGTTCAGTGACTATTACTACTGGAGCTTAGGTTAAAGAGAGACTAAATGCAGGATTTCTTCTGATTTGGGAGAGGGGGTCAACTCCAACTCCATCCACAAGTTTGCTGTCGACACGACCGTAGTGGGTCAGATCTCGAACAACGATGAGTCAGAGTACAGGAGGGGGATAGAGAACCTAGTGGTGTGATGTAACACCAAAATCTCTCCCTCAATGTCAGCAAAACTAAAGAGCTGGTCATTGACTTCAGGAAGCAAAGTATCGTACACACCCCTGTCTGCATCAATGGTGGAATTTAAAATACAGATGGAGGGTGGGAAGATAAAAATCAAACACTAGTGTTTTGTGCTTAAACAAAGGAGATTACAATGGGATGAGAGAAGAGCTGGCTAAGGTAGACTGGGAGCAAAGACTTTATGGTGAAACAGTTGAGGAACAGTGGAGAACCTTTCAAGCGATTTTTCACAGTGCTCAGCAAAAGTTTATACCAACAAAAAGGATGGTGGAAAGAGGGAAAATCGACCATGGATATCTAAGGAAATAAGGGAGAGTATCAAACTGAAGGAAAAAGCATACAAAAGGTGGCAAAGGTTAGTGGGAGACGAGAGGATTGAGAATTCTTTAGGGGGCAACAGAAAGCTACTAAAAAGCTATAAAGAGTCAGATAGATTATGAGAGTAAACTTGCTCAGAATATAAAAACAGATAGTAAAAGTTTCTACAAATATATAAAACAAAAAAGAGTGGCTACGGTAAATATTGGTCCTTTATAGGATGAGAAGGGAGATCTAATAATGGGTGATACCACTGTTTAAAAAAAGGAGGTAGGCAGAAAGTGGGTAATTATAGGCCAGTTAGCTTAACTTCGGTAGTAGGGAAGATGCTGGAATCTATCATCAAGGATGGAAATTGTCCCATTGGGCAGACGCAGCATGGGTTCATAAAGAGGTCAGGCCTAACTAATTTAGTGGAATTTTTTGAGGACATTACCAGTATGGTAGACAACGGGGAACCAATGGATGTGGTATATCTGGATTTACAGAAAGCTTTTGACAAGGTGCCACACAAAAGGTTGATGCATAAGATAAAGATGCATGGCGTTAAGGATAAAGTAGTAGCAAGAATATAGGATGGGTTAATTAATAGAAAGCAAAGAGTGGGGATTAATGGGTGTTTCTCTGGTTGGCAATCAGTAGCTAGTGGTGTCCCTCAGGGATCAGTGTTGGGCCCACAATTGTTCACAATTTACACACATGATTTGGAGTTGGGGACCAAGTGCAATGTGTCTTAAGTTTGCAGACGAAGGGCAGCACGGTGGCACAGTGGTTAGCACTGCAGTCTCACGGCGCCGAGGTCCCAGGTTCGATCCCGGCTCTGGGTCACTGTCCGTGTGTGGAGTTTGCACATTCTCCCCGTGTTTGCGTGGGTTTCGCCCCCACATCCCAAAGATGTGCAAGGTAGGTGGATTGAACATGCTAAATTGCCCCTTAATTGGAAAAAATGAATTGGGTACTCTAAATTTAAAAAAAAAGTTTGCAGACGACACGAAGATGAGTGGTAAAGCAAAACGTGCAGATGATACTGGAAGTCTGCAGAGGGATTTGGATAGTTTAAGTGAATGGGCTAGGGTCTGGCTGATGGAATAAAATGTTGACAAATGTGAGGTTATCCATTTTGGTAGGAATAACAGCAAACGGGATTATTATTTAAACGATAAAATATTAAAGCATGCCGCTGTTCAGAGAGACTTGGGTGTGCTAGTGCATGAGTCACAGAAGGTTGGTTTACAAGTGCAACAGGTGATTAAGAAGGCAAATGGAATTTTGTCCTTCATTGCTAGAGGGATGAAGTTTAAGACAAGGGAGGTTATGCTGCAAATTGTATACGGTGTTAGTGAGGCCACACCTGGAATATTGTGTTCAGTTTTGGCCTCCTTACCGGAGAAAGGATGTACTGGCGCTGGAGGGTGTGAGGAGGAGATTCACTAGGTTAATCAGAGAGTTGAGGGGGTTGGATTACGAGGAGTGGTGGAGTAGACTGAGACTGTGCTCGTTGGAATTTAGAAGGATATGGGGGGATCTTATAGAAACATCTAAAATTATGAAGGGAATAGATAGGATAGATGCAGGCAGGTTGTTTCCACTGGCGGGTGAAAGCAGAACTAGGGGGCATAGCCTCAAAATAAGAGGAAGTAGGTTTAGGACTGAGTTTCGGGGGAACTGGTTTAGCACAGGGCTAAATAGCTGGTTTTTAAAGCAGACCCAGGCAGGCCAGCAGCGAGAGTTCAAATCCCGTACCAGCCTCCCCAAACAGGCGGTGGAATGTGGCAATTTGGGGCTTTTCACGGTAACTTCATTTGAAACCTACTTGTGACAATAAGTGATTTTCATTTCAGTTTTCAACTTCTTCACCCAGAGGGTTGTGAGTCTATGGAATTCCCTGCCCAGTGAGCAGTTGAGGCTCCTTCATTAAATGTTTTCAAGATAAAGATAGATAACGTTTTGAAGAATAAAGGGTTATGGTGTTCGGGCGGGAAAGTGGAGCTGAGTCCATATAGCAGAGCAGGCTCGAAGGGCCAGATAACGTACCCCTCCTCCTTGTTCTTATGCATCAACAGGGCCGAGGTGGAGATGGTTGACAGTTTCAAATTCTGGATGTGCAGATCACCAACAATCTTTCCTGGTCCACCCATGTCAACGCTACCACCAAGAAAGCACAACAGCGCCTATACTTCCTCAGGAAACTAAGGAAATTCGGCATGTCCACATTAACTCTCACCAACCTTTACAGATGCACTATAGAAAGCATCCTATCTGGCTGCATCACAGCCTGGGTATGGCAACTGCTCGGTCCAAGACTGCAAGAAACTAGAGTCGTGACCCACCCAGTCCATCGCACGAACCCGCCTCCCATCCACTGACTCGCTCTACACCTCCCGCTGCCTGGGGAAAGTGGGCAGCATAATCAAAGACCCCTCCCACCCGGCTTATTCACTCTTCCAACTTCTTCCATCGGGCAGGAGATACAAAAGTCTGGGAACACGCACGAACAGACTCAAAAACAGCTTCTTCCCCGCTGTTAGCAGACTCCTAAACAACCCTCATGGACTGACCTTCATTTGGGCAAGCAAGACTCCAAGGATTCGAAGGACATTTCTTCAGAGACAGTTGGGTGGCTCAGGTTTAACTAATTTGTTATTTTATTACCAGGACAGCTGAAAAAGTACTAGGGTGGCTCAAGGATCCGAGTTCCATATGGGGGCAGATGGAGGCGAGCTCTTGTCGTGGTTCTAGTTTGGGATCCTTGGTAAAAGCCTCGCTTCTGTTTTCCCCTGAAAAATGTACCTTGCAGAGGGTTGGTGCAGGCTCAATAGGCTGAATGGCCTTCTGCACTGTCGGAATGGTAGTGGCGTCCACGCTGCAGGTTTGGTGGCAATTTAGACAACATTTTAAGCTCAGCTCCATGTCGCCGTTAGCCCCTATTTGTAAGCATCATCTCTGTTCCAGCAGATTTAGACTGGGAAGTCCAGGTCATTGGGAACGGAGCGTCTTGAGAGGTTTGGGGACCTGTTTGTGGAGGGTATGTTTGTCAGTTTTGGGAAACTGTTGGACAAATTCCAATTCCTAAAACTAACTTATTCAGGTATTTCCAGGTTTGCGATTTCTTGCATTAGGAGATCTCTTCATTTCCCTTGGTACCTTCACCATCCCTCTTGAATAGAGTCTGATATCTTGCCGAGTTGGGTACGGTGAAGATTTCGGACATTTATGGCCAGATCCTGACAGTGGAGCAGGATCTGTTGGACGAGGTGAAGAGGGAGTGGGAAGGTGAGCTGGCTACGTTTTTTTGGGGGGCGGGGGTGGTGGGTGGTGGGGGTTTGTTGTGGAGTGAAGCTCTTCACAGGGTCAACTCAACCTCCTCAAGCACTAACTTCAGATGATTTAGTTCAAGATGGTGCACAGGACACATCTGACCAAGACGAGGATGAGTGTTTTTCTTTTCCTCGGGGGTGGAGGATAGGTGGAAAGGGTGTTCTTGAGGGCTGGTGAATCATACCCATATGTTCTGGTGTGTGTTAAACATTTAACCTTCTGGGTCTCCTTCTTTAACACCACGTCAGAGATTCTTGATATTGAGCTGGAGCCTTGTCCGCTGGCGGCCATTTTTGGGGGTTTGGACTCACCAGTTCTGCAGACAGGGGTGAAGGCAGATGGCCTCGCCTTTGCCTCATTGATAGCCCAGAGGGGAGTTCTAACTGGGTGGAGACCTCCTACTCCGTCCAGTACCTCAGCCTGGTTGGGTGACCTAATGGATTCCTATATCTAGAGGCAGTCAAGTACAGCATTAGGAGGTTGGGAGAAAGGTTCTATTCACGATGGCAGCCATACAAGTCTTTCTTCAAGGAGTTAGTCACTGTCAGCTATTGCCGGGGGGGGGGGGGGGGGGGGGGGGGGGGGGGGGGGGGTAGTTTTTACTTTATGCTGAAGAGTTGAGTTTACTGGGGTTAATTATTGACTGTGCTATTCATGCCTTGTGCCTTTATGGATTTGTTGTTTAGTATGGCGTTACTTTGTTATAATGAAAATTTCGTCAATAAAAACAGATTTTGAAACAAAGATCTCCTGTTGCTAAACACTGCCGATTTGGAAAAAGGGACCTAAAATGTACAGCAGAGTAACAGGTCCTTGCTAGTGATCCTTGCTCCACACAATTCTCCTTTCATCCTGCATCATTCCCTGAATTCCCTATTGGATCTATTAGCGACTATTTGATATTTATGTTCGGATTTTTGATCTCCCTGACAATTAGAAACACTGCTATCAGTTCACGTGGCAACAAGTACCACCTTCTCATCATTCTGTGTAAAGTAATTCCGTCTAAGTTATTTTATCTGTTACTATCACGTCTTTATTACCTGTTTGTTCGGGTCTTACCCACAAGTGTACTTCAACCCCTTCATTATTTTAAAAAGACCTCCATCAGGCCTCCACTTTGCCTTCTAAAATTGCACAGGTACAGAATTAGGCATCCATTATGAAGTGATGTGGTCCCACACGCCAGCGGAAGTTAATTTGAGTCCAAACTCCAACAGCCTTGTATGAAATGAACAAAAGCAGCTGAACCTGCAGTGCCAGCTTTTGGCACTTGAGCTGCTCAAATGCAGTATATCACTTTGGATCTCTAGTGACAGAATGCAATACTGCATTCTTCAACTCAAAACTCATTGCCTTTGTGGCAAAAGAAAATTGACCACCATAATTAAAAATGATCTACAGTTTACGTTGACTGCAGTGTCATTGCCCACTAGGCAAAAGATTTACAAGCCACTCTCAATCTCTTCTGGGCAGCACGGTAGCACAAGCCTACTGTACCAGCCTCCCCGGACAGGCGCCGGAATGTGGTGACTAGGGGCTTTTCGCAGTAACTTCATTGAAGCCTACTCGTGACAATAAGCGATTTTCATTTAATTTCATTTTCACAAGTGGATAGAACTTTGGCTTCACAGCGCCAGGGTCCCAGGTTCCATTCCCCGCTGGGTCACTGTCTGTGTGGAGTCTGCATGTTCTCCCTATGTCTGTGTGGGTTTCCTCCGGGTGCTCCGGTTTCCTCCCACAGTCCAAAGATGTGCAGATTAAGTGGATTGGCCATGATAAATTGCCCTTAGTGACCATAAAGGTTAGGAGGGGTTATTGGGTTATGGGGATAGGATGGAAGTGAGGTCTTAAGTGGGTCGGTGCAGACTTAATGGGCCGAATGGCCTCCTTCTGCACTGTATGTTCTACGTTCTTCAATTCTGCATACAAGAAACACAGCCTGTCACTGAATATTGCCAAAGCAAAGTTATTAACAACCCATACCTGATCAGTTATTTTAAAAATAAATTTAGAGTATCCAATTGTTCTTTTTCCCATTTAAAGGGTAATTTAGTGTGGCCAATTCACTCTTCATATTTCTTTGGGGTTGTGGGGATGAGACCCATGCAGACACGGGGAGTTTGTGCAAACTCCACACGGACAGTGACCCGGGGCCGGGATTGCACCTGGGTCCTCAGCGCCGTGAGGCAGCAGTGCTAACCACTGCATCACCGTGCCATCCATACCTGGTCAGTTCTGCTGAACACTTCCCATACCATGAGAGCCACCACTCTCAAAGACTCCCACTAACAAGAGGGTCCAAGACCAGTAGGATATCGGCATAGTGGCAATGCCACTGAACTACTGGACTAGTAATTCAAAGGTCCAGGCAAATGCTCTGGGAACAGTATTCAAATCTGGAGGGCACTGCCAAAATTGCGAGAGTGGTCCCACAGACTAGTCAAGCAAAGCCTGACATTGTCGTACTAAATCATCCTCTGCAGCAATGTGCCATACATGAACATCACCATCCCTGAGCATATTCTGTACCACTAGCATAGACAGCAGCACAGATACATTCAGTTGGGAGGGAGTTACAAAGGAAATAGGAGCAGAAGTCGGCAATTCAGCCCTTCGAGCCTGTTCCACCATTCAATCTGATCATAGCTGATCTCTTCTTGGTCTCAAATCCATCTCCCCATCTGTTTCCCATATCCTTTAACCCACTTTTTACAAATCAGAAATATATCAATCTCCTTCTTGAAACCATTTAATGATTCAGAGTCCACCGCACTATGGGGCAGCAAGTTCCACAAATTCACCACCCTCTGCGAGAAGCAGTTCCTCCTCATCTCAGTTTTAAATCTACCGTCTCTCAACCTATATCTGTGACCGTGATGTGGAGATGCCGGCATTGGACTGGGGTGAGCATAGTAAGAAGTCTTACAACACCAGGTTAAAGTCCAACAGGTTTGTTTCAAATCCTAGGTTTCGGAGCACTGCTCCTTCCTCGGGTGAATGAAGAGGTATGAGCTAGAAACATAATATGGACAAAGTCAAAGCTGCAAGACGATACTTTGAATGCGAGCATTTGCAGGTAATTAAGTCTTTACAGGTCCAGAGAGAGGGGTAATCCCAGGTTAAAGAGGTGTGAATTGTCTCAAGACAGGACAGTTGATAGGATTTTGCAAGCCCAGGCCAGATGGTGGGGGGGGGGTGAATGTAATGCAACATGAATCCAAGGTCCCGGCTGAGGCCGTTCTCATGTGTGCGGAACTTGGTTACAAGTTTCTGCTCGGCAATTCTGTGTTGTCACGCGTCCTGAAGGCCGCCTTGGAGAACGCTTACCCGAAGATCAGAGGCTGAATGCCCTTGACTGCTGTTCCCCGAATGGAAGGGAACATTCCTGCCTGGTTTAGCACACTGGGCTAAATTGCTGGCTTTTAAAGCAGACCAAGGCAGGCCAGCAGCACGCTTCAATTCCCGTACCAGCCTCCCCGAACAGGCGCCGGAATGTGGCAACTAGGGGCTTTTCACAGTAACTTCATTGATGTACCAGGAGCAAGATCAGTCACAGCGATAAATAAGCTGTCAACCTAATGAGATGATTTTAGGAATATTAGGTTCTAAATATTGGGACAAGTTAAGAGTTAAAAGCCTGGGGTTAGAATGTATTTTACTGAATGGTCTGTTTTTAAAATAATTGATTTCGCTTTTCCATGGAACCCTAGTGCAGAAGGAGGCTATTCGGCCCATCAGGTCTGCACAGACCCTCTGAAAGACCAGCCTACCTAGATCCACTCCCCCACCCTATTCCTGAAGCCCCGATAATCCCATCTAATGTGCACATCATTGGACACGAAGGGCAAATTAGCATGGCCAATCCACCTAACCTGTACATCTTCACCAAGAGAATGAGATAGTAGATGTGGAACTCGGGGAGAGACACTATGGGGTTCTTGAGAAAATTGTCATCGGGAGTGACAGGGTATTGGAGGTGGTGGCAGGCTTAAAAGTGGACAAATCTCCAGTCCGGATGAATTGTGTCCCACGATGATCTACAGAGCTTGGGTAGTTTTTGCAGCTGGCAGGTGAAATTGACCAAGGAATGTGTTTTTCAGTCTGGGCTAAGTGGTTTGCCTGGGGAAGTCCCTGGGGAGTTAATGTGCACAGAGAGAATTAGCTTTTTCAAGCTTGGGGAGATGAAGTCATTGCTGGGTGGAGCCAAGGAAGGCTGAGAAAGACATCTAGAAAGCATTAGAGATGGAGTTAGTGGAGAAACCTTGGAGAGAGTTGCCTCCTGGTCTGTCTGATGCTGGGTCCACAATTATCCCAATGCAAGATAGATTGAAATCTGTATGTTTCTTTTCTTGTTTAATGGTAAATTAAAAGGTGTAAATTGTACAGTTGTTCTTTTTGGGTGAATTTAAAAAGTTTAATATTGTAATGATAATACATTTTTAAAATAACTAAACCCCATTCTTCATATAATCACTCCTGGAGTGAATCATTATTTCCACACATAAATAAACTAAAATAGTGGGGTTTAGTTCAGTATCCTAGCCATTGTAAAGCAGCCATAATCCCAGATGACCATAGGCCGTTTTCCCCTTTGAGGGGGAGAGCTGACTGGTGGTGGTTTACCCAGAGGATCATAGCTCAGTTGCCTCAACGGCTGGTTTGTGATCCAGATCGAGGCCAACAGCACGGGTTCAATTCCCGTACTGGTTGAGGTTATTCATGAAGGCCCCGTCTTCTCAACCTTTCCCCTTCACCTGAGGTGTGGTGATCCACATGGCTCTCCTTCTTCTGAGTTTTCAGTGTCAACTTTGTGGATTACTTTTGGGATAACTGTGTGGTGCGAGAGCTTTGCCTTGCAGTATTTCAAAGGGTCCAATTCTGTTGCAGTGGAAGCATTGGACTGCACTCAGAGGACACTGATCTCTGCTGTTGAGGGTGCTTCGCATCTCAGCGCTGGCAAGGTCCCTCTGCTGGGATGTTCAGGAATTGCTTTCACTGACTTGTATTGTCAAGTGTTTTTTGACCTGATAAGCTGGACTGAGGATTGGCTTCTGTTCCATGATTTATCCGCTCCCCTCGTGCAGTTCAGATAGTCAACTATCTGAATTGCCTTGTCTAGGGTTGGATTATATTAAGCTTGCAGGAGGTCAGAGAGTAAACCGCCTGTGACACCCACCACTATTCTGTCTGATGAGTTCAAACTTTAAATGTCCATATGCAGATTCCTCGGACGTCCCGTAGAGATCATTTATGAAGGAATCAACAGGTTACCCAGGCTGTTAAGCTCCCTTATTCAATTTAACTAACTCCAATATTCCATTGGTTTGCAAGTTGAAATAAGTACCCCGTCTTGAAATGTCTTCTGCAATCAGCCCGATTGAGTAAAGAAACTTCTTCACTTACTCTTCTGACTTTTAATTTAAACTAGAAGCGATGCTGTAACTTAAAAATCTTTTCTGCCAAAGTTGCCAATTTTGTGACTGGTCTGGCCTTTGGCTTAGTCCAAACTGAGTTTAAAGTGCTGAATTGGTTCATGTTAAAGATTTTGAAAATTGTGGAAACAGTTTTTAAGAGCTAACGGGCTTCCAAGATGGTATCACTGTTCATTGAGATGCAAAGAATTTTCTGCTTTTGCCTTTTCAACAAGCTCCCCAAAATGGCAATGGCGCATTTCTTGAAGAAAAACCTTTCAACAATGGCTGCTCGGGTCAGCTGTCTGCGACTTCTTTTATTCAGTGATTTGTTTATACGGGTAACAAGGCATTCAAATTTAAATGTAAGCTTGTTGTTTTCCAAGTTGGATGTCATAACATTGGCAAGAGATTTGAATAATCTTTTTATTTTCCAACCTTGGGGGCCACATGTTGATGCTCTAATTCAGGGATCAGGTTTTAGCAATGGATTGCGTTCAACTAGCACTTCTAACATTAGATTAGTGAAGGGGTTTTCAGGGCCAGCTGCAGCCTGGACCTTTAAAATATTTAGTTCAACCTTACAGGCTCAGTGGACTTTGCATTCTGAAGCTGGATGTCCAAGGGAGATTTAATGGGGTCTTCTGCGGCAGCAAATATCTCTGCCTTCGGCTTCCAGGCTCTTTTCTCTGATGTGTTTTCAGGCAAATACTCCCTCAGGTCAAAATTTCCGTTGAGGTTCAGCATTTTAGTGAGGTTGACATGTCACCATTTGGGAGGGAGTTGGTTACAAAACATTGTCTTTTAATTCTTCTAAGAATTCTTCATAGTCTTCAGTAGGTTAACAGCAAGTCTTTATTCACTACTCAACTATATACGTATACATGGGGTGATACACAGCTGCCTCAATAGCACCAGGGACCCAGGTTCAATTCTGATCTCGGGTGACTGTCTGTGTGGAGTTTGCACTTTCTCCCCATGTCTGCGTGGGTTTCCTCCGGGTGCTCCGGTTTCCTCCCACAGTCCAAAGATGTGCGGGTTAGGTGGATTGGCCATGCTAAATTGCTCCTTAGTGTCCAACGGCTGGGTGGGGATACAGGGCTAGAGCAGGGATTGGGCCTAGGTAAGGTGCTCTTTCACAGGGTCGACACAGACTCAATGGACCAAATGGCCTCCTTCTGCACTGTAGGGACTCTATGAATACACAGTAAAGGATACAAGCAAGGTGCCAACCCCATGTCTAGGTCTTCACACAACTCTGCTCAACACCACACTGACCCTAGATCTGGATCACATGCCTTCTTACATAACTTGTATACAAAGATCTGCAAGTCAAGAATCAGTCTGGTCAGTCACATGAAAAATCCATGGCAGAAACACACAATCAAGAGTAGATATCATCCTCAAATCGAGGGACAGCTGCAGTTCTGTGAATTAACAGCCATGATTGGATGAATAGGAGAGAAGGCTCGATGGCCAACTTCAGCTCTGACCTCTTAAGTTTATTCTTTTTAACCTTGAGTACCTGCCCTGTCAACCCCCCTTATAACCTTGAATGCTTCAATGAAATTACCTCTCACTCTTCTAAACTCCAGAGAATATAGGCCCAGTTTACTCCACCTCATCATAGGACAACCCTGTCATCCCAGGGGCCAATCTAGTGAATCTAGAGACTGTACCGCCTCCAAAGGCCAACGTGACATTGACCCAGGCCTCCTCCGCCGGGCTACTAGGGACGCAAAGGCCAGAACACAGAACACCGGCCTCATTCGCCTCCTGCACTCCCGGCTCCACTGCAACCCCAAATATTGCGAGTCCCCAGCCTGGATTGACCCTGGACCCTACCACCCTCGATACCGTCCTTGCTACACCCTTCCAAAATTCCCCCAGCGCTGGGCATGCCCAAAACATGTGGACATGGTTTGCTGGGCTCCCTGAGGACCTAATACACCTGCCCTCGGTCCCAAAAAACCGGCTCATCCTTATCCCGGTCATATGAGCTCTATGCAGTACCTTAAACTGTATGAGGCTAAGCCTCGCACACGAGGAGGAGCAGTTCACCCTTTCTAGGGCATCCGCCCACGTCCCCTCCTCAATCTCCTCACCCAGCTCCTCCTCCCATTTATCTTTCAGCTCCTCCACCGAAGCCTCGTCTACCTCCTGCATCACCTGGTACACTTCCGAGATCCTCCCCTCTCCAACCCATACCCCCGAGAGCACCCTGTCCTGGACCCCACGCGGCGGCAGCAGAGGGAACTCCATCACCTGTCGCCTGACAAACGCCTTACTTGCATTTACCTAAAGGTGTTCCCTCGGGGGGAGCCTGAACTTCCCTTCCAGCTCACCCAGGTTCGCAAACTTCCCGTCTATGAACAGGTCCCCCAGCCTCCGTCTGGATATTTTTTTTATTCGTTGATGGGATGTGGACGTCGCTGGCTGGACCAACATTTGTTGCCCATCCCTGAAAGCATTTAAGAGTCAACCACATTGCTGTGGGTCTGGAGTCACGTGTAGGCCAGACCAGGTAAGGACGGCAGATTTCCTTCCCTAAAGGACATTACTGAACCAGATGGGTTTTTTATGACAATCGACAATGGTTTCATGGACTTTTAATTCCAGATTTTTATTGAATTCGAATTCCACCATCTGCCCTGGGATTCTGGATTACTAGTCCAGTGACAATATCACTATGCTACTGCCTCCCTGTCAAACTCAAATCCCCTTCTGAAAAATCTCCACTCCTCTCTCTTCCAAGATGTTTAGACAAAATGTTATCACCTGTCCTTATACCTCATGTGGTTCAGTCTCAAATTTTGTTTGATAATACTGCAGTTGGGCACCTTGGGACATTTTACTACATTAAAGATGCTATATAAATGCAAGTTGTTGTTGATATTCAGAATCCTGGTGGTATTATTTTACTAAACGGTCACATATACTGCATCTACCACTCCCTGCAAAAGATAGGAAGTGATTGGTAACAGGAGTTTACAGGAGCCAAATATAAATCTTCAGCTCAACTTATACTTTGGGGTGGATTCTCCGCACACCGACACCGAAATCGTGGCCGGTGCCGGGGCAGAGAATCCATTTCCCCGCATGGAATCGGGACTGCCGCCAGTTCCCCGATTCTCTGGGCCCTGAAAATCGGCATACTCAGAGAGTACGCCGCATATTACCTACCTGCAGCCATTGCTGGAGGCCCGCCCCGCCATTCTCTGCCCCTGACTGCCCAAAGTCCCGACGACGTGGATCTAACATGGTCCTGCCAGCCGGGATAAAACCTGGTCCGGGGACGGGCTGATCGGAGGTCGGGCGTGCCTTCTATGGGACCAGGCAACTGTTGGGCGGGCAGTCCGGGTCGGGCACGTGGCCTATCGGCGGGGGGGGGGGGGGGGGGGGGGACAGTACGGCCGCTGGAGGCCGCCGCCATGCGCATGCGCGGCCTCTGACCCCGCAGTGCAGGGTCACGTATCTGCAGCAAAAGCTGCTTGTTTTACGATGGATCACTGCTAGCCCACTGCAGGGCTAGGAATATGTGGCCATTTGCGTGAAAGGCCACAGGTTTTATGACGGTGTCGGAACATAGTCCCAAAAACAGAGAATCCAGCCCTAATGCCACACTACCAGTTAAGGATTATTTACAGAATAATCGTCCCAACAAATGTTCAGAAAACTAATCCCCAACACCAGTCAAAAGAACACACAGGCCGGGATTCTCCTTCGGCAGCGCACGCACGCCTCCGCATTGCCCAACCGCGTGAGGGTGGCCACAATGGGAATCCCCATTGGCCGGCTGCCGGGACAGAAAATCCCACTGCTGGTGGGGAAAACAGGTGCTGTGGGACGGAGAATCCCGCTGCTGGTGGGGAAAACGGGTGCTGTGGGACGGAGAATCCCGCTGCTGGTGGGGAAAACGGGTGCTGCGGGATGGAGAATCCCGCTGCTGGTGGGGAAAACGGGTGCTGCGGGACGGAGAATTCCGCTGCTGGTGGGGAAAACGGGTGCTGCGGGACGGAGAATCCCGCTGCTGGTGGGGAAAACGGGTGCTGCGGGACGGAGAATCCCGCTGCTGGTGGGGAAAACGGGTGCTGCGGGATGGAGAATCCCACTGCTGGTGGGGAAAACGGGTGCTGCGGGACGGAGAATCCCGCTGCTGGTGGGGAAAACGGGTGCTGCGGGACGGAGAATCCCGCCCATAATGTTCCATTCAGTTGGCAAATTCAGTGCCCACCATGGAACAGACTAATCCACGTCAGAAATCACCTTCAGCCAGTTCGTGGTCTGGTCACATAGACAAGTTCCAATTGGAAAAATCAATCTGGTCTTTATTCTAAGGTCTTCCGGAAATAAACTTTAATTCATATAGTACCTTGATTTTAGGGAAACCTCCCAAGGTTTCACAGAGGTTATGAAAGAAAATTTGGCATTGAGACAAAGGAGGAGATAGGAGGGCAGCATGGTGGCACAGTGGGTTAGCCCTGCTGCCTCACGGCAGCGAGGTCCCAGGTTCAATCCCGGCTCTGGGTCACTGTCCGTGTGGAGTTTGCACATTCTCCCCGTGTCTGCGTGGGTTTCGCCCCCCACAACCCAAAGATGCGCAGGGTAGGTGGATTGGCCACGCTAAATTGCCCCTTAATTGAAAAAAAAATGAATTGGGTACTCTAAATTTATATTTAAAAAAGGAGATAGTACCCTAACCCTAAAGAGCTTCTCAGAAGAGGAACAAGAGGTAAAGAGATGGAAAGATTTGGGGATGGAATTTGAAAGCTCAGAGCCAAAATCACCAAAGGCATAGTTGCAAATGGTGGGTCCGAGGGAATGGGACAGATTTGTTGGAGCAATACACGTGGTCTGGCTTTGGATTCTTACCTCAATTAGCTATCAGGAGTATAGCTGAGCACAAGAGTTCAACCCAGTGGTCTGTCATTTTCCCCTTCACCCACATCAAACTGATCTGTTAATTTATCTAATTACTATTTGTGAGAGCTTGCTCTATGCAAATTAACTGCTGAGTTTCCTACATTACAACAGTGTCCGACTCTCAAAATTACTTCACTATTAATAAAGCTCTTTGGAACATTTTGAAGTTATAAAAGGCACTATTAAACGTAGATCCTTATTTAAACTCCCACAATGTAATTAAATACACCAGCTTTCTGCCCTTTCCAATAACTTTGATCCTCCTTGGGTCTTCCACCATTCTCTGCACTGTTTGGTAAATCCCAAGACTCTTCTGTCTTGTCAGCAAACCTTGTGATTGTGTTGTTTATCCCCAAATCCAAAATTATTGATGCATAAGCTGAGGTCAAAAGAAAAGATCCTGGGTACACCACTCCCAACTCTGCAGTCCGAGCAGGACCCATTCACACTAATCCTGTCTTCCCTGTTTTATATTCAACCCATTTCATTTTCTGATACCATTTCCCTGAATCATTCCAGCAAACACTACATTAAATCCCTTCTGAATTTCCATAAATAGCTTCAACATTCATCTAAATCGGCAATCCTTAAAAAGAAAAACATTACATTTGATAAACACGACTTAGCATTCACAAACACCATGCTATTTATCCTCGATTAACTCAGGCATTTTCACTACTAATTAAGATTATTACTTTTCGATTCCAAGAGTTTTCCTAGACCTGGTCTAGGAAACTGGTCATATGTTAAGCTGGTTTACACTTCTCCCACCCCCCTTCAGGAACATTATACTAATAATAACAATTAGATGGTTTCACAGGTCGGCGCAACATCGAGGGCTGAAGGGCCCGTACTGCGCTGTAGTGTTCTATGTTTCTATGTTCTAATCATCTTTATTGTCACAAGTAGGCTCACATTAAGCCCCTAGTCACCACACTCCGGCGCCTGTGCGGGTACACAGAGGGAGAATTCAGAATGTCCAAATTACCCAACAAACACGTCTTTCAGGACTTGTGGGAGGAAACCGGAGCACCCGGAGGATACCCACGCAGACACGGGGAGAACGTGCAGACTCCACACAGACAGTGATCCAAGCCAGGAATCGAATCTTTGCCCTGTGAAGCAACAGTGCTAACCACTGGGCTACTCTCTTGCCCAAGTGCAATCTGCATAGCTGCATTGAAAAATGCGGCAGAACCTCCACCATCTCCTTTCGCTTCTTTCAGAAGCTGAGGGTGCAGCATTCAGGGCTGAAGTGATTTAACCGACCCGAGTCCTACTGATATTTATCTACCTTTTAAAACCAACTCCTTTCTTCACCCTGTGAGATGTCAGAAACACACCCAAGAGCTGCCGAGCTTTGTCCATCAGATGCAAGAATTACCATAGGATAGGTTCCTATTCCTATTACTTTGCTCATAAAACGACTCATTGTTTTGACTGGATATTAAAGATCCCAAATTTATATTCAGATAGTAGGTAGTTCTCTGGGCCAACATCATTCCCTCATCCAACATCACCAAAACTTAATTGGTGATCTATCTAATTTATTTGTTTAAAAAAAAAAACATACATATCTGCACACCAAAATAGCTCACTGCATAAAACAACAATTGAGACATTTGATAAGCCATTATAAAAAATGTCTTTCTTATACATAGAATGATACAGCACAGCAGACCCCCATTCGGCCCACCATACTTGCGCTAACCCTTTGAGACAGCTAGCCTATTCATCCTACCTCCCTGCTCCTGCCCCAGAACTCTGCAAATGGGTTTCCTTTTCAAATACGTATCTAATTTCCTTTTGAATATTATTGAATCTACTTCCACTGCCCTTGCAGCAGCTCATTCCAAATCACAACAACTTCCTGCAAAAAAAATGTAATCTTCCCTCTGGTCCATTTGCCAGTTACCTGTGTTGTGTGGTTACTGATCCTCCTGCCGATGGAAACAGTTTCAACTTATTTCCTCTCATCAAAACCTTCCGTAATTCTGGACATCTCCAGTAAATCTCCCTTTAACCTTCTCTGTTTTAATAAGAACAATTCCAGTTTCTCCAGTCTCTCCATGTAACTGAAGCCTCTCATCCCTGGTCCCTTATTAGTGAATCTCCTCGGCACCCTCTCCAAAACCACGGCATTTTGAGGGTAGCACGGTAGCATGGTGGTTAGCATAAATGCTTCACAGCTCCAGGGTCCCAGGTTCGATTCCCGGCTGGGTCACTGTCTGTGCGGAGTCTGCACGTCCTCCCCGTGTGTGCGTGGGTTTCCTCCGGGTGCTCCGGTTTCCTCCCACAGTCCAAAGATGTGCGGGTTAGGTGGATTGGCCATGCTAAATTGCCCGTAGTGTCCTAAAAAGTAAGGTTAAGGGGGGGTTGTTGGGTTACGGGTATAGGGTGGATACGTGGGTTTAAGTAGGGTGATCATGGCTCGGCACAACATCGAGGGCCGAAGGGCCTGTTCTGTGCTGTACTGTTCTATGTTCTATGTTCTGTCTTAAATGTGACACCCAGAACTGGACACAATACTACAACTGAGGCCTAAACAATATGTTATATGGACTCAGCATCACTTCTTTGCTGTTGTACTCTGTGCCTCTATCTATAAAGCTAAAGTATGTTTTTTTTTGAACCAACACTGCCACTGCCCCTTTAGTTATAAAAATATTTATGCATTCTGTGTAGTGGTCTGGCATATCAGGCAGAGAGCAAAGAAACGTCACACCACAACCGTGCACAATGCAGCAACACACTGCAAATCCCATCATTTCTTCCGTCATCAGAGACCATTGCAAGTCGTTACCATGGGAAACCAAATAAAGTCATGACAACAACTGCAATTAAAAGCACACAGATAATTTTAGAATCATAGGATAGTACCCCACCTATGGAGGCCATTCAGCAAATAGCGCTTGCTATTTTGAAAAGCAATCAAGTTAGTCCCACTCCCCCATTTTTTCTCCACACTCCTGAAAATCCTTTCTCCTCGTATTTATCCAACATCCTTTTGAAGTCTACCAGGGAATTGGTATCCATCATCTCATGCAAAGGTCAGGGAGGTAGGTTAATACGTAACAACCATAAAAATCACAAACTCTACCCCAAATGTGCTGAGTTACATGATCTCAGCCAGTTGGGGTGGGCCAACTGGCCTCCCCTGTTCTGCTTTGGAAGACAAGGCAAGAAAAGATTTTAAAAATGAACTTCATCAGCCAGGGGCTGGGCCCAGAATCCAGCTGCCTGTCAGAAGTGCTTGCACAGCCGTTAAGTGAAGGACAGGATCAAGCGTGCCTATGACGTATACCACATCCCTGCAGGCAACTGGCCCACTGACACAACTGCCAAGACACACAAGTGAATAAATCGACACTGGAGAGCAACCAGCATGTAGTAAATGCCACAAGGGAAACTTGGGAGATGAAAAAGTCAGGAAGCAGGGCCATTTCAGCAGAAAGACGGTTAACTCCTGACACACAACATGAGTGGCAAATCAGGTTGGTGCACTCACCGGTTTTTCCTTCTTTTGTATTTTCATGATCCAATTTGCAGATAGCCAGCTTAGTCTCTGCAATGATAGTCACACAAATATTTTGTTAATAGTCATCAGACATATATGCATGAAAGAAATATATTATTTGTAAATTTCCCATGCTGTAAGCCATGGCCAGTCCATGAATAGAGAAACTAGATTATTTGCTCCACAGATCCACCTAGTGTTGAAGCCAGCAAATATATTGTGACAGCTGAGAGAAAAATTGAATAACTGTTGACATAGCAATTTGTAATGCTAGATGATAACCATCTTAACAAGGAGCACGGTTTATATGCATGAAGTGCTTCCCATACATCCACAGATAATTTGGACGTCTAACCAAAATAGTGATTGGCAATTGCAGGTGGGCAAATAAAATGCTAGTTTGTAACAAAGGCCAGAAAGAAATCAAGACCTATAATCAGTGTGACATCTATAGTTGGTACAATATTAGAGGAGATCCTGAAGGAAGTAATAATGAAACACGGCAACATGGTAGCACAGTGGTTAGCACTGTTGCTTCACAGCACCAGGGTCCCAGGTTCAATTCCAGGTTTGGGTCACTGTCTGTGTGGAGTCTGCATGCTCTCCCCGTGTGTGCGTGGGTTTCCTCCGGGTGCTCCGGTTTCCTCCCGAAAGACATGCTGCTGGGCGAATTGGACATTCTGAAATCTCCCTCTGTGTACCGAACAGGCGCCGGTATGTGGCGACAAGGAAATTTTCACAGTAACTTCATTGCCATGTAATGTAAGCCTACTTGTGACAATAAAGATTATTATTAAATGTAGAAATAATAAGCATCAGCAAGGGTTTAGGTTGAACATGCTGTTCAGCCCCAGTTTCATCATTCAAATAGATCAGAGATGATCTGTATCTTAACCCCAAAATCTATCAATCTCAATCTTGAATATCCTCATTGACTGTACAGCCCCAGCTCGGAGTTTCCCAAGGATGCACAACCCTTGGAGTAAAAAGAAATGTTCCTCATCTCAGTCCTAAATGGTTCAAACACTTACCCCGAGAAAATACCCTCCCTGGGGAAACTGCCTCTCAGCATGTACTCTGTCAAGCCTCTAAAAATGTTACACATTTCAATTAGATCACTGCTCATCCTTTTGAACTCTGCAGAATATAGGGCCATTCTACTCAATCTGCCCTGATGAGACAACCCTGCCAGAGCTGGGATCAATCTTCGCTGTACCCATGCTGGAGCAAGAACATCCTTCCGGAGGCAAGATTAAATCTGTGCACAGCACTCTCCGTATGCTTTTATCAAAGCCTTGTATAATTGCAGCAAAACTTCTTCACTCTTACATTCCATCTCCCTTATAATAAAGGCTAATATACCATTTGCCTTCTTGTTTGCTATACTTGCATGATAACATCCATCTTAACTCCATTTAGTTGCCTTGGTTACAATCTCTCAATACTTTTGCCCATGTGCCTCCTGGAAGTAGCTCGGAATGCCCCGGCTATAATTTTAAGGCCCCCTTGTTTAGGACTTTCTGCACCAGAGAAAGTAGTTTCTCTCTACCTTCAAGGTGATCAAAGAAATTGATAAACAACTAACGTGCTGTTAGGTGATTTGGACATTCTGAATTCTTCCTCTGTGTACCCGAACAGGCGCCGGAATCTGGCGACTAGGGGATTTTCACAGTAACTTCATTGCAGTGTCAATGTAGCCTACTTGTGACAATAATAAAGATTATCATTAATATTTGTGCCATTAAGGGCCCCACATTTACTTTTGATCATCTCTTCCTGGTTACAAACCAATAGTTTGCAGGATAGATCTTATGAGGAAAGGTTGAGGGAGCTAGGGCTTTTCTCTTTGGAGCGGAGGAGGGAGAGAGACGCCTTAATAGAGGTTTATAAGATGATGAGGGGGATAGATAGAGTGGACGTTCAGAGACTATTTCCTCAGGTGGATGTAGCTGTTACAAGGGGGCATAACTATAAGGTTCAGGGTGGGAGATATAGGAAGGATGTCCGAGGTAGGTTCTTTACTCAGAGTGGTTAGGGTGTGGAATGGACTGCCTGCTGTGATAGTGGAGTCAGACACTTTAGGAACTTTCAAGCGGTTATTGGATAGGCACATGGAGCACACCTGAATGACAGGGAGTGGGATAGCTTGATCTTGGTTTCGGACAATGCTCGGCACAACATCGAAGGCCGAAGGGCCTGTACTGTGCTGTACTATTCTATGTTCTAATAGAAGCTTTCGCAATCTGTCTGTACATTGTTTGCTACTTTACTCTCATATTCCGTTTCATTATTATCAATTTCTTGGTCATTCTTTGCTAAAATCTCAAATTCTCTCAATCCTCAGACTTACTACTCTTATCATTCTTTTTGGCAACATCGTACCATTCTTCCTATGAACTTAAACGTCTATTCAGTCACTGGCACCACTTTTCCAAACAGGTTTTTATTCTATCAGAGAAAGCATATTTGTTGTGACTTACTAATTAATTATTTAATTTCTTGCCATTGCTTATCTCCCATGATAATATTAAAATAGTTTTCTAATCTACCTACCCTGATGCCCACGGTAGTTTACCTTGCTCAGATATAAGACTCTACCTTCAGAACAAATCATTCTCAAACCCAAAATAAAATTCCAACATATTGTGGTCACTCTTTCCCAGATCTCCTTTACTACAAGTTAATAATGAACCCTCTCTCTTTGCACAATGCTACAGCTAAAATAGCTTGTTCCGCAGTTGATCCCCCATCTAGAAAACCATCTTGTATACATTACGCAAACTTGTTCTCCAAACTATTACTGCAAATTTGGTTCCCCAGTCTATATGAATATTAAACACTCTCAGGATTATCTGCATTACCCCTGTTACATACACCAGTGATTTCTTGAATTCTGCTCTGTCCGACACTACAATTACTGTTTGGGGGCCTGCTACATACTATACCCAACACTTTCTGGCTTGTTTTAGCCCCACCTAAATTTATTCTACATCTCAAGTGACATTGTTCACAATGGAGAAAACATCACCCAGAGGACACCTGGACAATTTTTTTTTAAGGTTCTTCCATCTTGACATCAAAATCAGTAGCCAGGAACTCTGACTTCAAGAGAGGGTAAACAAAGGGAACATGTAAAGTGTGCAAGTAAACTTAAGAGAGCTGGATTTGGTAAAAATAACTGAGAGGAACAAGTATAAATTTGGTACCAGTCTGAGAGAGAGAGAGAGAGAGAGAGAGAGAGAGAGAGAGAGAGAACATAGAACATAGAACAGTACAGCACAGAACAGGCCCTTCGGCCCTCGATGTTGTGCCGAGCAATGATCACCCTACTAAACCCACGTATCCACCCTATACCCTGGAGCTGTGAAGCATTTATGCTAACCACCATGCTACCGTGCTGCCCTGAGAGAGCAATGATTTTTTCTAAACATTGAAGGAACCTAACGGAGTATTTGCCATGGCTTAGTGGAATGCTTTCAGGAAGCGGGAAATGTTGGTTCGGTTGGATTTGTTGCCTATTTCCAGCAACTGAGCTGTTTGCTGAGCCGCTGTGTGGTTATTTACACAGTTCAGGGCTGGACTGAGGGAGTCCTGCACTCAAGTTAAATGAGGTCCCATTTACCCCCTCGGGTGAATATAAACTGTCCCATGACACTATTTGAAGGGAAGTGCCAAGTTATCCCTAGTGTCCTAGCTAATACTTATCCCTCACCTAACAAGTAGAAACAGATTATCTGGTGATTATCACATTGTTTGTGGAAGCTTGCTGTGCACAAATTAGATGCCGTGTTTCCATCCATTTCAACAGTAACTACACTTCGACAGTACTTTCTTGGCCAAAATGTGCTTTAGGACGTCATAAAATTATAAAAGAAGCTATATACATGTAGGCCAGTACTCATTGGAGTTTAGAGGAATGAGAGGCGGCTTTATTGAGACATGGGGAGAGGTAGGAGAATAGGGATGAGAAAATACCAGCCATGATCGAATGGCGGAGCAGACTCAATGGGCTGAGTGGCCTAATTCTGCTCCGATGTCTTATGGTCTTACATGAGGGGGGATATCATAGAAACCTAGAAAATTCTGACAGGACTCGATAGGGTTGATGCAAGACCGTTGTTCCCGATGGTGGGGGTGTCCAGAACCAGGGGTCACAGTCTGAGGATATGGGGTAGACCATTTAGGACAGAGATGAGGAGAATTTTCCTCACCCAGAGAGTGGTGAGCCTGTGGAATTCATTACCACAGGAAGTAGTTGAGGCCAAAACATTGTATGTTTTCAAGAAGCAGTTAGATAAAGCACTTGAGGGCGAAGGGGATCAAAGGATATGGGGAAAGCGGGATGAGGCTATAGAGGTGGATGATCAGCCATGATGAATGACGGAGCAGGCTCGAAGGGCCGAATGACCTCCTCCAGCTCCTATTTTCTATGTTTCTATGTATAGGATTCTCAGAGAACTTGATCCAGTAGATGCTGAAAGGATGTTTCCTCTTGTGGGATAGTCTAGGACCAGAGGGCATAATCTCAGAGTGAGGGTCACCCATTTAAAACAGAAATGAGGAGGGATTTCTTCTCTCAGAGGTAGTGAATCAGTGAAATTCTGTATCACAGAAGGCTGAAATATGTTCAGGGCAGGGGTGGCACGGTGGCAGTGGCTAGCACTGCTGCCTCACTGCACTGAGGACCTGAGTTCAATCACAGTCCCAGGTCACTGCCTGTGTGGAGTTTGCACATTCTCCCCGTGTCTGCGTGGGTCTCACCCCCACAACCCAAGATATGCAGGGTAGGTGGATCGGCCACGCTAAATTGCTCCTTAATTGGAGAAAAAAATGAATTGGTTAAAACAAAAAGGAAAGACAAAGACTGTGCAGTGCGGAGATAGACAGATTTTTAGTCAGTGAGGGATCAGACTTCCAGTGGCGGGGGGGGGGGGGGGGGGGGGGGGGGGGGGGGGGGGGGGGGGGGGGGGGGGGGGGGGGGGGGCGACGACTGTTTGGGGAACTGCTACACTAGGGAGCAGGCTGGTGTACAGAAGTTCAATCATCCTCAAGAATTCTCCTTTTTCTCCCACATGCACAAGGCCAACTCTCACACACGCTTTTGTGCCGTAGGGAAAAAAGTGCATCCAGGGGTAACAAAGGTAGAGTACTCTGTGATTATAATCTCCGACCACGCGCCATATTACATGGAATGAGGTTGGAGAAGGACTGGGTCCAACACGCCCCGCAGCTCCCCATGTCGATAATGAATTCCGTACAAAGATATCCCAAAACATCGCCGGTTATGTAACCTGCAACCAAAGCAGGGAGGTCTCACCCTCCACCTTTGGGGAGGCACTGAAGGCGATGATCGGGGGGAATCTCAGTTTAGGGGACAGGAAAGAAAGAGTGGCTGATCAACTCCATACTGGAGGTGGATCGGCCGTGCTCCATGGCCCCAACCATGGAACCGCTGCCAGAAGCGATCAAACTGCAGATGGAATTTGATCTGCTCTTCACAAAGAGGGCACTCCACCAGCTCTGCCAGGCACGAAGATGGAGACAAGGCCAGCCGCACACAGGCACACGAGCTAAGAAAACAAGCAGCTGTGAAAGAGATAGTGCAAGTTAGGGACAGAAATGGTCGGATGGTAGCGGTCCCAAACATGGTTAACAAGGCCTTTGCAAACTTTTACTGAGATCCATACAGCTCCGAACCCTGGAGGGGCCGGGGACTGGACTTAGTGATGGAACAGTTCCCTGACAGGCTGGATATACCAGTGGTGGGGAAGGACAGGAAACATGGGCTGGAAGCACTGCTGGAGCTGGGAAATATTGTGGAATGCATTAATTCCATGCAGTCAGGGAAAGCACCGGGACCGGAAGGGTTTCCGGTCGACTTTTGTAAAGAATTTACAGCAGCGCTGGCCCGGCACTTGCGGGAGATGTTCAACAATTCACAGTCAAAGGGGGTCCTGGCGCCCACTCTAGCGCAAGCCTCAATCTCATTGATCCCCAAAAAGGACAAAGACCCGACAGACTGTGGAGCATAAAGACCCATCTCTCTTTAACACTGATACAAAAGTCCCAGGGAAAGGACTAACAAGGCGCTTGGAGAGGTGCCTGCCAGAAGTGATTGCGAAATATCAGACCGGGTTTGTCAAGGGCAAGCAACAAACAACGAACGTCAGACCCTTGCTGAATGTAATAATGACCCCACCCAGGGAGAGTATACCAGAGGTGATCATCTCCTTGGAGGCTGAGAAAGCCTTTGATCAAGTAGGTACCTCAAAGGCACTTGAACTGTTTGTGTTTGGAGCAGGGTAAAGCTCGTCTCCAGCGCTCCTATGGCGAGCGACACACAAATACCACTAACTCGGAATACTTTTGGAGCTCCCTGAACAGGCGCCAGAATGTGGCGACTAGGATCTTTTCACAGTAACTTCATTGATGACTACTTGTGACAATAAGTGATTATTATTATTATTTTGGCTGCACAGGGGAATACGGCAGGGGTGTCCACTATCCCTGCTCTTCTTCGCAGTGACAATCAAACCACTGGCCGCTGCCCTCAGATCAGCCAAGTGGTGATGGACATTTGGGGAGGGGGCATAGAGCATAGAGTCTCGCTCTATGGCCTGCTCCCTCGGCGTGTCGGACCTCCTAGCCAGCATGGGAAATATAACAGGACTCCTGAGGGAGTTCGGTGCCAAGGGTTGCAGATCCCAGCCCCGTGTCATGGTGTGTGTGGAGTTTGCACATTCTCCTAATTTCTGCATAGGTCTCACCCCCACAACCCAAAGATGTGCAGGGTAGGTGGATTGGCCACACTAAATTGCCCCTTAATTGGAAAGACATTTTAAAAATTGCTCACTGATTGCCAGGCGGAGCCTTCTGCTAGGCTCAAAGTTGGCAGCGCCACCCAGGGTCTCGCAGTGGCTCTCAAATCTGACTGAGTTCCCACAACTAGAAAAAATAAAATTCTCAATAAGAGGGTCCGAGGAAAGATTCCACGACATGAGGAAGAAATTCACAAACCTCTTTGCAAACCTGTTCGCAACCAACAACTAACTGAGGCGGAGGGGTAGAAAGGAGCAGGCAATACCGCCTGGATGAAAGGGAGATCACGTATAGCAGAGCAGGAACGGGTAGGAAGGCCGGCCATTCACAGGAGGGGACACAGATCCCTCCATGCATGCCAAACGGGGAAGGCAGGCCTTCCCAACCTCAATGCAGAACAAGGCCAGCAGCGCGGGTTCAATTCCCATACCAGCTTACACCAACAGGCGCCGGAATGTGGCGACTAGGGGCTTTTCACAGTAACTTCAAACTTGTGACAATAAAAGGTTCTTATTATTATGCACAGATACCTCAACAGCGAGCTGCAAGAGTCAAGATCCCAGAACAAGTGGAAGAGTAAAGACGCCGATAGCTGAAAACTCAGTTCCTCCAGATGTTCATTTAACTCTGGCCTTTCCCTTTCGGGGATAGGCAGTCACAGCCGAGGGCACAGCTGCAGGACTTGACCATAGCAGGAAGAACACCTTGTGAATGAGTTCATGCCATTCTAAGATAAACCAGGAAGGAATTTTACCTGTGTGTGTGTGTGTGTGTGTGTGTGTGTGTGTGTGTGTGGGTGTGGGGGGGGGGGGGAGGAGGAGGAGGAGGAGGAGGAGGAGGAGGAGGAGGAGGAGAGAGAGAGAGAGAGAGAGAGAGAGAGAGAGAGAGAGAGAGAGAGAGAGAGAGAGAGAGGAGAGAGAGAGAGAGGAGAGAGAGAGAGAGAGAGAGAGAGAGAGAGGAGAGAGAGAGAGAGAGAGAGAGCACTAACTGGTCGGTGTGGGAATGGGTGGAGAGTGGGGGGGAAGGCGACAGCCACAAGGGGTGGGGGCGACAGACACAAAAAGTTATTTTCCACATTTTAGCCTCAATATTTTTCCAAGATACCAGTATCCCATGTTAAAAATGATCTCCAATTGTTGCGTGACCAGCATTTAATTTGCCTGACTGACTAAAGATAGCCAGCGGCATCAAATATTGTTACCACCAGAAACTGGGCTTGTCAATTTGAATTTATGTTGCACGATTAATGTGGTATAACAGCATAAGACAGGAGCATTAACAAACTTTTTACATCAAGATCCTAGTGACAAATAACATGGTCAGGTTTTAAGGAACACCTTGAAGGTCACTTTAAGCAGGTATTATAGAGCCTAGAACAGGACATAGGTAGATGAAGTCAGCCACCAACGGTAGAGCAGTGGAAGTAGCAGATGTGCAGCAGGCTGGGCACAGCAGAGGAGAATCTTCCAATACTTTGAAAGGTAACAAGATATTTATACATACTGGGGCGTGGAGCAGGAAACTAAAGAAATAACAGAGCTTCTCGTTTTCCCTTTGCACCAGGAATTTAAGCGCAAATGCTGCTATGTTGCACGCTGCATTGGCAAACATCCCAAATAATAACCAGTACATCTGTTTTTACTGTTTGCCAGCACACCGAACAGAACTTCCCTGCTCTTCGAATAGTGTGGTGGGATCTTTAACATTCCCCTGAAAGGGCCTACAAGAATTTACTGTCTATATGAATAAGGACAGTAAGAATGTTTACAACACCCAAGTCCAACAGGTCTGTTTCGAATCACTAACTTTCGGAGCACAGCTCCTTCCTCAGGTGAATGAAGAGGTGGGTTCCAGAAACATATATATAGACAAAGTCAAAGATGCAAGACGATACTTTGAATGCGGGTCTTTACAGTTAATTAAGTCTTTACCGGTCCAGACAGAACAACTGGAGAGAGAGATAATCACAGGTTAGAGGTGTGAATTGTCTCAAGCCAGTACAGTTGGTACGATTTTGCAAGCCCAGGCCAGATGGTGGGAGGATCCTAAACCGACAGAGTACCCTTCATCGTCCAGTACTACCCCGGAGCAGAGAAACTACGACATCTTCTTCGCAGCCTTCAACACGTCATCGATGAAGAAGACATCTTACCAAGGTCATCCCCACACCCTCACTACTTGCCTTCAAACAACCGCACAACCTCAAATAGACCATTGTTTGCAGCAAACTACCCAGCCTTCAGAACAGCGACCATGACACCACACAACCCTGCCATGGAAATCTCTGCAAGACGTGCCTTATCATCGCCATGGGTACCACCATTACATGTGAGAACACCACCCGCCAGGTACATGGTACATACTTGTGCAACTCGGCCAACGTTGTCTACCTCATACGTTGCAGGAAAGGATGTCCCTAAGCGTGGTACATTGGCGAGACCATGCAGACGCTACGACAATGGATGAACGGACATCGTGCGACAACCGGCAGGCAGGAATGTTCCCTTCCAGTCGGGGAACACTTCAGCAGTCAAGGGTATTCAGCCTCTGATCTCCGGGTAAGCGTTCTCCAAGACGGCCTTCAGGACACGCGATAACACAGAATCACCGATCAGAAACATATAGCCAAGTTCTGCACACATGGGTATGTCCTCAACCGGGAACTTGGATTCATGTTGCATTACATTCACCCCCCACCATCTGGCCTGAGTTTGCGAAATCCTACCAACTGTCCTGGCTTGGCTTGAGACAATTCACACCTCTTTAACCTCTGATTATCTCTCTCTCCAGTTTCCCTGTCTGGACCTGTAAAGACTTAATTACCTGTAAAGACTCTCATTCAAAGTGTCGTCTTGCGTTTTTGACTTTGTCTATATACATGGTTCTGGAACCCACCTCTTCATTCACCCGAGGAAGGAGCTGTGTTGGACTTTAACTTGGTGTTCGAAGACTTCTTACTTTACTTACCCCAGTCCAACATCAGCCTCTCCACATCATGAATAAAGACAAACACCTCTGACAGTGCAAAGCCCCCTCTGTATTAGAATGCTAACATTTACTGGTAAGGCCCTGGCTGGAATGCTTTTCCCAGTTTTGGGCGCCACTTTAGGAAGGATGTCAAAATGTTGGCACGGGTGCAGAGGAGATTCATTCAAATTCACCAGGAATAGGTGGAGAGACTGGAGAAGCTGGGACTGTTCTCCTAAGAGCAGACTAGGTCAAGGTGAGATAAGGTATTCAAAATGAAGAAGGGAAAGAGTGAATAAGGAGGAACTGTTCCAAGTTGCAGAAGGGTCAATAACCAGAGAACACCGATTTGAGATGATTGGCAAAGAACTAAAGGTGGCTCGAGGAAACGTTATTTTACTCAAAGTTACGATAATCTGAACTGCACTGCCAGAAAAGGGTGATAGAAGCAGATTCAGTAACTTACAAATGGGAAATTGACACATAGTTGAAAAGAATAATCTTGCAGAAAGTAGGGGGAAAGAGCAAGGGACTTGGACCTATTGGGTAGCTATTTCAAAGAGCAAGCACAGAAATAATGGGCTGAATGGTTTCCTTTTGTGCTGCAACAACTTACATGGAGAATGTTTGAATTAATAAAACATTGCAAGGCACTTCAAAAGAATATCAAACAAAATTTGACATCAAGCCATGTGAGGAGATATTAGGACAAATAATTTGGTCAAAAAAGAGGATTTAAGGCGACTCTTAAAGGAGGAAAATGAGACAGAGTCTCAAACGGCCATAAACATAGAATTTCATAGAATTTACAGTGCAGGAGACCATTCGGCCCATCAAATCCCACCGGCCCTTACAAAGAGCACCTTACTCAAGCCCACGTATCTACCCTATCCCTGTAACCCAGGAACCCCCATTTACACTTTTTGGACACTAAGGGCAATTTAGCATGGCCAATCCACCTAACCCGCACATCTTTGGACTGTGGGAGGAAACTGGAGCACCCAGAAGAAACCCACGCAGACACGGGGAGAACATGCAGACTCCGCACAGACAGTGACCCATCCAGGAATCGAACCTGGGACCCTGGAGCTGTGAAGCAACTGTGCTAATCACTATGCTACCGTGCTGCCCTAATCGCACATCTAAATGTACGATGTCCGATAGCGGAACAATTAAAATCAGGAAAGCCCGAGTTAGAGGAGTGCAGGGATTTCAAAGGGATGTGGAACTGGAGCAGATTGGAGACATAGAGGCGGCGGAATTAGAAAACAAAGATGAAAACATTAAATGCGAATTGTTGACAGGCCGGGAATGGACGTCACGGTAGCACAGTGGTTAGCCCTGTTGCTTCACAGCGCATGGGACCCAGGTTTGATTCCCGGTTGGGGTCACTGTCTGTGTGGAGTCTACACGTTCTCCTCGTGTACAGTCAGAGGTTTACAGCATGGAAACAGGCCCTTCGGCCCAGCCTGTCCATGCCACCCAGTTTTTAACCACGGAGCTAGTCCCAATTGCCTGCATTTGGCTCATATCCCTCTATACCCATCTTACCCATATAACTGTCTAAATGCTTCTTAAAAGACAAAATTGTAATCGCCTCTACAACTGCATCTGGCAGCTCGTTCCAGATGCTCACCACCCTCTGTGTGAAAAAACTGCCCCTCTGGACCCTTTTGTATCTCTCCTTAAACCTATGCCTTCTAGTTTTAGACTCCCCTACCTTTGGGAAAAGATGTTGAATATCTATCTATGCTCCTCATTATTTTATAGACCTCTATAAGCTCATCGCTAAGCCTCCTACACTCCAGGGAAAGATTTCCCAGTTGATCCAGCCTCTCCTTATAACTCAAACCATCAAGTCCTGGTAGCATCCTAGTAAATCTTTTCTGCACTCTTTTCTAGATTTCCTTTCTATAATAGGGTGACCAGAACTGTACACACTGCGTGGGTTTCCTCCGGGTGCTCCAGTTTCCTCCCACAAGTCCTGAAAGACGTGCTGTTCGGTGAATTGGACATTCTGAATTCTCCCTCTGTGAACCCAAACAGGTGCCGGAATGTGGCGACTAGGGGACTTTCACAGTAACTTCATTGCAGTGTTAATGTAAGCCTACTTGTGACAATAATAAAGATTATGATGATTATTAAATACGGTCACCAAGTACAGGGGTGCGTGGATATGAACAGGATTTGGTGCAAGTTTGGTGCAGGGCAGCAGAGATTTGAGCTAGTGTCCTTTACGGTATGAAATCTGCTCTCCTTATCTGGTCTGACCTATAATGTGACTCCAGACCCAAAACAATTCTGTTGACTCGTAACTGCCCTCTGGAATGATCACAAAAGGCCCTCGATAAATGCAAGTCTTTCTTCTTTCTAGGTCCCTTGAAATGCAGTCCACTACATACAAGTAGAACTCATGCTGAATAAGGACTGACAAAAGATATTTACTGGCAGCTTTCACCAGACCTCAAGCAATATGTTTCTGCACCCTATCTGATCTTCACTAGACCCAGAATTTCTATACTGTATTTACTGAAAAGCAACTAACCTCAAATTGGCATTTCTTGCAACTCACCTGCCCCTGCCCACACTATTCCGCTTCCCCACACCCCACCACAAAGCCAATTCTTTATCATCTCTGCTCTACTGGAGGAACTTGGAAATTACCACACAGAAACACGCTCATCAGCCCAATGAGTCAGTGTTTATCCTCTACACAAGTTGTCCAAAGCCTGCTCTTCCCCCATAATCTCCTCAACCCTCCGTTCTTTAACTGCATATCCAAAGCATTCTTCCATGCTCCTATTGTCTCTGCAATGGCCAGAATCCTGTGGTGCCTTGTTCAAGAGACAAATTTTCATGTCTGAGCCTCACATGGAGATCATCCAAGTATAATAAAAACGTGATCTTTCTATAAGTGCTGTATTAATGCATGTCCTAAGACACTTCACTGAAACCTTATCAAACAAAATTTGACACCAAGCCATACAAGGAGATATTAGGATTACCAGAAGCTTAGGTCTGGGTCCAGGGGCTGGTTTAGCTCAGGTGGCTGGACCGCTAGTTTGTGATGCAGATCGAGGCCAACAGTGCAGGTTCAATTCCCATACTGGCTGAGGTTATTCATGACGCCTGCTCAACCTTGCCCCTTGCCTGAAGTGTGGTGACCCTCAGGTTAAATCACCACCAGTCAGCTCTCCACCTTAAAGGAGAAAGCAGTCTATGGTCATCTGGGACTATGGCGACTTTACTTACTTAAGTAAAGATCGTTTGGAGACGTGGGCAGTTATGAACAAATGTGAGGTAATGCATTTTGGAAGGTCTAATGCAGGTAGGGAATATACAGTGAATTGTAGAACCCTCAAGAGTATTGAAAGTCAGAGAGATCTAGGTGTACAGGTCCACAGGTCACTGAAAGGGGCAACACAGGTGGAGAAGGTAGTCAAGAAGGCATACGGCATGCTTGCCTTCATTGGCCGGGGCACTGAGTATAAGAATTGGCAAGTCATGTTGCAGCTTAGTTAGGCCACATTTGGAGTATAGTGTTCAATTCTGGTCGCCACACTACCAGAAGGATGTGGAGGCTTTAGAGAGGGTGCAGAAGAGATTTACCAGGATGTTGCCTGGTATGGAGGGCATTAGCTATGAGGAGAGGTTGAATAAACTTGGTTTGTTCTCACTGGAATGACGGAGGTTGAGGGGCGACCTGGTAGAGATCTACAAAATTATGAGGGGCATAGAGAGTGGATAGTCAAAGACTTTTCCCAGGGTAGAGGGGTCAATTACTAGGGGGCATAGGTTTGCGGTGCAAGGGGCAAGGTTTAGAGGAGATGCATGAGGCACGTTTTTTTTTTTTTACAGAGGGTAACGGGTGCCTGGATCTCACTGCCAGAGGTGGTGGTGGAAGCAGGGACGATAGTGACATTTAAGAGGCATCTTGACAAATACATGAATAGGATGGGAATAGAGAGATACGGTCCCAGGAAGTGTAGAAGATTTTAGTTTAGACGGGCAGCATGGTCGGTACAGACTTGGAGGACCGAAGGGCCTGTTCCTGTGCTGTACTTTTCTTTGTTCTTTGTTCTAAAGGTAGGGATAAGTCAAGGTAGGTCTTATAGGAGGAAAAAGAGATAGAGGCTCAGAGAAATTTAGGGAAGGAATTTCAGGAGTTTAGCTCCTCGGCACCTGAAAGCACAGCTGTCAGTCGGCAAACGGTTAAATTTTTAGATGCAGAGTTTTGCTGAGCTTACCGTTACAAGGAGTGAAATATGGGAGACCAGCAAGAAGTGTATTAGAATAGCGAAATCGAGAGTTAACGAAGGCATGGATGATGGTTTTAGCAGATGAGCTGAGGCAGGGGAAGAGGTGAGCAATGTTAGATGTAGAAATAGGAAGTCAGTGATGGTGCAGATACGTGTTCAGTAGGGAGAAGTATCCAATTACAGATTTAAAGATCATATGGCCAAAATGTTCAATGCTAGTGTCTACCACACCACACACCGTCCCAGATTTCATCTAACCTATCAGCCTCATGTAGAGTCCTATACAGTTGCCCCAGGGAAGACCAGCTAGATGGGAGAATCAAGCCTGACCCCAAGCCTACACACCAGACATTACATTGACCAACTGAGCCCTTGGCCCACCCGCAAAGCTGTTGGAAGACAAGACACTCCAATTATGATTTTTAGCTTTCTCTCCTCTCACTAAGTTTCACAAGAAATCAAAACCAATAAATTCAATAAAACTCAAAAATAGGCATATTTAGGCTTTATGCAACCAGGTTACACGGACAGCATTCTCATTACATTTATTACAACATAATAAAAGTTGAAGTGTTATTGCTTTGATAAAAAGCCCAAATGTTTGTGTTGCAGAGTCAAAGGCTGAGCCTTGCCCAGAAAATCAAACCCATCCGTCACATCTGAAGAAAGACAGACTTGCATTTATATAGCACCTTCCATGGCCTCAGGATGTCATAAAGCATTTCATAAAATAAGGACATTTCAAGAATATTCACTGCTGCAACATAGGAAGCAAAGAAGCGAAGAGAAAGCTCCACAAATAACAATGAGATCATCTGTTTAAGGATAAATATTGATCAGGAAACTGGGAGAATTCTCCTGCTCTTTGTTGAAATAGAATTTCCCCACCTCACGACACTCCCAACTTGGTACCCAGTCAGGTAGAACATTGACCCAATGCAAGTCCCATACATTCACCATGCTTGATGCTCCAGGTGTATTGTCCTTAATAGCGATAGAAACTCAACTGAAGACAATTTGTCAACACTATTCAATCTACTTCAGTCAAATGATCAACTCATTTTTGCACCAAATGTTCTTGAAATGTGACAATTCAAATTTGTTTGTGCACAAAATGATTTTGAATTATTAGAATTAGACTTAATGCACTTAATCAAGTAAACAATTAATCAGGCTACATCTTCAGCCTGGAAAAAAGGGTTGAGAAATTTAGTGTCCAGCTAAATCGCTGGCTTTTAAAGCAGACCAAGCAGACCAGCAGCACGGTTCGATTCCCGTACCAGCCTCCCCAGACAGGCGTCGGAATGTGGCGACTAGGGGCTTTTCACAGTAACTTCATTGAAGCCTACCCGTGACAATAAGCAATTTTCATTTTTCATTTTCATTTCAAATCCTGACATGAATTACATTACAAATTTGCAATTCAAGAACTGATTAAGGTTCATCTAGACTTCATATCAGGTTCAAATTTTTCAAATGATTTACATCTAGCAAACCTCTCGCCATGCTCCCTCTCACCCAATCAGATTCCAGCCTGTAACTCACCAATTCTGCAAACAAAAGTAGAATTATAATTTTTAAGCTGTCCCAACTAAATATAGAGCACAGGTTAAATGAGAGTAAATCTCCCTCTACACTGTCCCCATCAAACACTCCCAGGACAGGTACAGCGCGGGGTTAGGTACGGAGTAAAGCTCCCTCTACACTGTCCCCATCAAACACTCCCAGGACAGGTACAGCACGGGGTTAGATACAGAGTAAAGCTCCCTCTACACTGTCTCCATCAAACACTCCCAGGACAGGTACAGCACGGGGTTAGATACAGAGTAAAGCTCCCTCTATACTGTCTCCATCAAACACTCCCAGGACAGGTACAGCACGGGGTTAGATACAGAGTAAAGCTCCCTCTACACTGTACCCATCAAACAATCCCAGGACAGGCACAGCACAGGGTTAGATGCAGTGTAAAGTTCCCCCTACACTGTCCCCACCGAACAATCCCACGGCAGATACAACACAGGAAAGTAGGATTCTAGGAAGGGGCTAAATCAACCATGGTTAACCAAGGAAGTGAAGGATAGTCTTAAACGGAAAGAGAAAACATATAGTGTGGCAAAGATTTGGTGCAAGCCAGAGGATTGGGAAAGTTTTAAAAACCATCAACGGGTGACAAAAACGTTAAACAGGGAACAGATAAACTAGCAAGTAATATAAAAACAGGCAGCAAGGGCTTCTTTAAGTATATAAAATAAAGAGAGGCCAAAGTGGACGTAGTGTACCTTAAGAGTGAAACTGGGGAAATAATGGGGAACCAGGAAATGGCAGAAGAATTTTAAAATATTTTAGAACATAGAACATACAGTGCAGAAGTGACCATTCGGCACATCAAGTCTACACCAAACCACTTAAGCCCTCACTTCCACCCTACCCCCGTAATCCAATAACCCCACCTAACCTTTTTGGTCACTAAGGGCAATTTATCATGGCCAATCCACCTAACCTGCACGTCTTTAGACTGTGGGAGGAAACCGGAGCACCCGGAGGAAACCTACGCACACACGGGGAGAACGTACAGATTCAGCACAGGCAGTGACCCAGCGGGGAATCGAACCTGGGACCCTGGTGCTGTGAAGCCACAGTGCTATCCACTTGTGCTACCGTGCTGCCCTATGTTAGTCTTCATGGGGGAAAACACTAATAGCACTATCCTCATCAAACACTCCTAGGACAGGGACAGCATGAGATTAGACAGTGTAAAGCTTCCTCGACACTGTCCAATCAAACACTCCAAAGACAGGTACAGCACGGGGGTTAGATACAGAGCAAATCTGCTTTTACAATTCCCTCATCAAACACTCCTTGGACAGGTATAAAACAGTGTTTGAAACAGAGGGCAGTACAGTGGTTAGCACTGCTGCCTCACAGATCCAGGTCCTGGGTTTGATTCCGACCTCGGGTGACTCTTGATTAATAAGGGGTTATGGGGAGAGGCCAGGAGATTGGGGATGAGAAAATATCAGCCATGATTGAATGGCGGAGCCGGCTCAATGGGCCGAGTGGCCTAATTCCGCTCCTATGTCTTACGGTCTTATGGACTGTCTGTGTGGAGTTTGCACGTTCTCCCAGTGTCTGTATGGGTTCCCTCCGGGTGCTCATGTTTCCTCCCATAGTCCAAAGATGTACAGGTTAGGTGCATTAGCCATAACAAATTGCCCCTTAGTGTCCAAATGGTTAGGTGGGGTTACTGGGTTACAGGGATAGGGTGGAGGCGGAGACTTACTAGGCTGCTCTTTCCCATGTCCAGAGCAGACTTGATGGGCTGAATGGCCTCCTTCTGCACTGTAGGGATTCTATGATAGAGCAAAGTTCCCTTTAAGTTGTCCCAAGCTGTCCTGGGGCAGCATTGTTTGGGCTTGGTAATGTAATGCCCCCCTACACTATTCCAAACTCTTCAAGAAAATCAAAGGCTTTTTCTATACCAAATGAAAAATTGAATCATGTAGTGTAAATAATACAAGCGTGAACGGAATATATTTTTAAAATTATTAGATAACCAGCATCAGCCATATTTCGGAGACTGGCACTCTGTCTCACCTAGGAGTCAGAAGATTTGGGGTTCAAGTCCCAACCACAGATATGAGCACATAAACTTTGCTCCAATTTCACTGCACTTCTGAAGCAGTGTTGCATTGTCAAGAGATTTTCTTTCAGGCACGGCAATTACATGAAGCCTGGTCTTCTTTCTCAGGAGGGCCGAAGAGATCTCAAGGCACAATTTGAAGAACAGCAAGGGAGCTTCTTCCCCCCCCCCATGTCAATATTTTTATTATCAGCACTAATCATCGTAATGCTGTTTTGGGGATCTTGCTGGGCAAAACGAAACTGTGTGTTTCCTACATTACAACAGTAACCACACTTCAAATTCTACTTGGCTGTAATTGCTCTGGGACATCCAGAGGGTGTGAATGGTGCTACAGAAATGCAAGTTTTCATTTTTGAATCAATAGACTGGACTTTACCACATTCAAATATGCCAACGAACGGTCTTGTACATTATACTATTTCTAGAAATTATTATTGCTTTATTAAGTCTGCACAGAGCACAACTGTTTAACCACAGAAGGTTGCACATCTGCCCCCTGGCTAGTTATGAAATCAGAATTTTCTACCACAAAGCTGTAGGTGTTCGCTCGGTTATAATTTAATATCACGATTTATTTAAAATTGAGATTGATAAAGACTTTTGTTGAGTAAAAGTATCAAGAGACATGGACCAAAGGCAGGTAAATGGGGTTGAGGTACAGATCAGCTATAATTTAATTGAATGATGAAGGTGGCTTCCCAACTCCAAACTCAATGTCTGTACTATGTATGCTATCCTGTCTCGCCCCACAGCACCCACAAGAGTCTGCATCCTCAGAAAGAACCTGCAGTTATCTAGCGCCTATTAGAACCTCAGGGACATCAAAAGTGTTTTACAGCCTATCAAAACTGAAGAGTAATCGCAGTTGTAATTTAGGAAATGTTGCAGCTAATATATATATTGCAAGCTCCCAGAAACAATGTGATGGATGACCACGATCTGTTTTAATTATGCTACTTGAGCGGGCGATGGTGGTATAGTGGTGAGCGTAGCTGCCTTCCAAGCAGTTGACCCGGGTTCGGTTCCCGGCCATCGCAATAACAAATTAGAAACTTTAGGGGCAGCACGGTGGCCTAGTGGTTAGCACAACCGCCTCACGGCGCTGAGGTCCCAGGTTCGATCCCGGCTCTGGGTCACTGTCCGTGTGGAGTTTGCACATTCTCCCCGTTCTAAACCGCCCCACAACCCAAAAATGTGCAGAGTAGGTGGATTGGCCACGCTAAATTGCCCCTTAATTGGAAAAAATAATTGGGTAATCTAAATTTATAAAAAAAAAAAAAAAAAATTATGCTACTTGAGATAGATCTCTTGAAAATTATGAAAAAGATTGACAGGGCAGACGGCTCTTTCCATTTCTGGGCGAGATCAGAACTAGAGGCCATAAATTAGTTACTAATAAATCCAACATGGAATTTAGGAGAAACTTCTTTACCCATGTAGTGGCGGCAACGTGAATCTTACTACCACATGGAGTGATTGAGAATAGCATAGATGTATTTAAGAGGACGCTGTATAAGTAGGTGAGGGAGGGAAAAGGGACTAGAAGAAAAGCCTGATGAGTTTAATAAAGCAGGATGGGAGGAAACTGGTGTGGAGCATACACACTCGCATGAATTGAAGAAGAAAATTACTTCACAGGAACAGGCACTTCGGCCCTCCAAGCCTGCACCGACCATGCTGCCTGTTTGAACTAAAACCCCCTACCCTCCCATGGACCATATCCCTCTCTTCCCATCCTATTCATGTATTTGTCAAGATGCCCTTAAAAGTCTCTATCATATTCCACTACTTCCACCGGCACCGAGTTCCAGGTTCCCACCACCCTCTCTGTAAAAAGCGTGCCCCACGTACATCTCCTTTAAACCTTGCCCCCTCGCACCTTAAACCAATGCCCCCTAGTAATTGACTCTTCCACCCTGGGAAAAAGCTTCTGACAATCCACTCTGTCCATGCCCCTCAATCTTGCAGACTTCTATCAGGTCGCCCCTCAACCTCCATTGTTCCAGTGAGAACAAACCAAGTTTCTCCAACCTCTCCTCATAGCTAATGCCCTCCATACCAGGCAACATCCCGGTAAACCCCTTCTGTATCGTTTCTAAAGCTTCTGCATCCTTCTCGTAGTGTGGCAACCAGAATTGAACACTATATTCCAAGTGCGGCCTAACTAAGGTTCTATAAAGCTGCAACATGACTTGCCAATTTTTAAATTCAATGCCCCAGCCGATGAAGGCAAGCATACAGTATGCCTTCTTGACTACCTTCTACACCTGCGTTGTCACTTTGTGACCTGTTTAACTGTACACCCAGATCTCTCTGCCTATCAATATGCTTAAGGGTTCTGCCATTTACTGTATATTTCACATCTGTGTTAGACCTTCCAAAATGCATTACCTCACATTTGTCCGGGTTAAACTCCATCTGCCATTTCTCTGCCCAAGTCTCAAACTGATCTATATCCTGCCATATAGAGCTGTTGGGGAGGGTTTAAACTAATGTGGCAGGGGGATGGGAACCGATGCAGGAAGTTGGAAGGTAGTAAAACAGGGACAGAAGCAAAAGGAAGTAAGGGGAAAAGTGCAAGGCAGAGAAGACATAGTCAAAAATCTAAAAGGGCGACAGTACAAGGTACAGTGACTGAGGGGAGCTCAGTGAATAGGCCCAGCAATAACAAAAGGAATAAAACTGGAGATGTTAAGATTCAAAACAGAGGTAAAAAAACCAACATAAGTGTACTTTACACCTGAATGCTCGTAGTATTCGGAATAAAGTAAATGAGTTGATGGCACAAATCATCGTAAATGACTATGATTTAGTGGCCATTACTGAAACATGGTTAAAGGATGGTCACGACTGGGAGTTAAATATCCGAGGGTATCAAACTATTCGGAAGGACAGAGTGGATGGTAAGGGAGGTGGTGTTGCTCTGTTATTTAAGGATGACATCCGGGCAATAGTAAGGGATGACATCGGTGCTATGGAGGATAAGGTTGAATCCATTTGGGTGGAAATCAGGAATAGTAAGGCGAAAAAGTCACTGATAGGAGTAGTCTATCGGCCACCAAATAGTAACGATATGGTGGGGCAGGCAACAAACAAAGAAATAACTGATGCTGTAGAAATGGTACAGCAGTTATCATGGGGGATTTTAATCTACATGTCGATTGGTTTAACCAGGTCGGTCAAGGCAACCTTGAGGAGGAGTTTATAGAATGTATCCGCGATAGTTTCCTAGAACAGTATGTAATGGAACCTACAAGGGAACAAGCGGTCCTAGATCTTGTCCTGTGTAATGAGACAGGATTGATTCATGATCTCATAGTTAGGGATCCTCTCGGAAGGAGCGATCACAATATGGTGAAATTTAAAATACAGATGGAGGGTGAGAAAGTAAAATCAAATACTAATGTTTTGTGTTTAAACAAAGGAGATTACAAGGGGATGAGCGAAGAACTAGCTAAGGTAGACTGGGAGCTAAGACTTTATGGTGCAACAGTTGAGGAACAGTGGAGAACCTTCCAAGCGATTTTTCACAGTGCTCAGCAAAGGTTTATACCAACAAAAAGGAAGGACGGAAGAAAGAGGGAAAATCGACCGTGGATATCTAAGGAAATAAGGGAGAGTATCAAATTGAAGGAAAAAGCATATAAAGTGGCAAAGATTGCTGGGAGATTAGAGGACTGGGAAATCTTTAGGGGGCAACAGAAAGCTACTAAAAAAGCTACAAAGAAGAGTAAGATAGAGTATGAGAGTAAACTTGCTCAGAATATAAAAACAGACAGTAAAAGGTTTTACAAATATATAAGACAAAAAAGAGTGGCTAAGGTAAATATTGGTCCTTTAGAGGATGAGAAGGGAGTTTTAATAATGGGAAATGAGGAAATGGCTGAGGAACTGAACAGGTTTTTTGGGTCGGTCTTCACAGTGGAAGACACAAATAACATGCCAGCGACTGATAGAAATGAGGCTATGACAGGTGAGGACCTTGAGAGGATTGTTATCACTAAGGAGGGAGTGATGGGCAAGCTAATGGGGCTAAAGGTAGACAAGTCTCCTGGCCCTGATGGAATGCATCCCAGAATGCTAAAAGAGATGGCTAGGGAAATTGCAGATGCACTAGTGATAATTTACCAAAATTCACTAGACTCTGGGGTGGTCCCGGTGGATTGGAAATTAGAAAACGTGACGCCACTGTTTAAAAAAGGAGGTAGGCAGAAAGCAGGAAATTATAGGCCAGTGAGCTTAACTTCGGTAGTAGGGAAAATGCTGGAATCTATCATCAAGGAAGAAATTGCGAGGCATCTGGATAGAAATTGTCCCATTGGGCAGACGCAGCATGGGTTCGTAAAGGGCAGGTCATGCCTAACTAATTTAGTGGAATTTTTTGAGGACATTACCAGTGCAGTAGATAACAGGGAGCCAATGGATGTGGTAGATCTGGATTTCCAGAAAGCCTTTGACAAGGTGCCACACAAAAGGTTGCTGCATAAGATAAAGATGCATGGCATTAAGGGTAAAGTAGTAGCATGGATAGAGGATTGGTTAATTAATAGAAAGCAAAGAGTTGGGATAAATGGGTGTTTCTCTGGTTGGCAATCAGTAGCTAGTGGTGTCCCTCAGGGATCCGTGTTGGGCCCACAATTGTTCACAATTTACATAGATGATTTGGAGTTGGGGACCAAGGGCAATGTGTCCAAGTTTGCAGATGACACTAAAATGAGTGGTAAAGCGAAAAGTGCAGAGGATACTGGAAGTCTGCAGAGGGATTTGGATAGGTTAAGTGAATGGGCTAGGGTCTGGCAGATGGAATACAATGTTGACAAATGTGAGGTTATCCATTTTGGTAGGAATAACAGCAAACGGGATTATTATTTAAACGATAAAATATTAAAGCATGCCGCTGTTCAGAGAGACTTGGGTGTGCTAGTGCATGAGTCACAGAAGGTTGGTTTACAAGTGCAACAGGTGATTAAGAAGGCAAATGGAATGTTGTCCTTCATTGCTAGAGGGATGGAGTTTAAGATTAGGGAGGTTATGTTGCAATTGTATAAGGTGTTAGTGCGGCCATACCTGGAGTATTGTGTTCAGTTTTGGTCTCCTTACTTGAGAAAGGACATACTGGCGCTGGAGGGTGTGCAGAGGAGATTCACTAGGTTAATCCCAGAGCTGAAGGGGTTGGATTATGAGGAGAGGTTGAGTAGACTGGGACTGTACTCGTTGGAATTTAGAAGGATGAGGGGGGATCTTATAGAAACATTTAAAATTATGAAGGAAATAGATAGGATAGATGCGGGCAGGTTGTTTCCACTGGCGGGTGACAGCAGAACTAGGGGACATAGCCTCAAAATAAGGGGAAGTAGATTTAGGACTGAGTTTAGGAGGAACTTCTTCACCCAAAGGGTTGTGAATCTATGGAATTCCTTGCCCAGTGAAGCAGTTGAGGCTCCTTCATTACATGTTTTTAAGGTAAAGATAGATAGTTTTTTGAAGAATAAAGGGATTAAGGGTTATGGTGTTCGGGCCGGAAAGTGGAGCCGAGTCCACAAAAGATCAGCCATGATCTGATTGAATGGCGGAGCAGGCTCGAGGGGCCAGATGGCCTACTCCTGCTCCTAGTTCTTATGTTCTTATATCCTCTGATGGTCCTCATCGCTATCCGTAATTCCACCAAACTTTGTGTCATCCGCAAACTTACAAATCAAACCAGTTACATTTTCCTCCAAATCATTTATGTATGTTATAAACAGCAACAGTCCCAGCACTGAACCCTGAGGAACGCCACTAGTCACAGCCCTCCATTCAGAAACTCACGTTTTCACTGCTATCCTGTCTTCTATGACCGAGCCAGTTTTGTATCCATTTTGCCAGCTCACCCCTGATCCCATGCGATTTCACCTTCTGTACCAGTCTGCCATGAGGGACCTTGTCAAAGGCCTTACTGAAGTCCTTGTAGACAATATCCACTACCCTACCCTCATCAATCATCTTCGTCACTTCCTCAAAAAACCCGATCAAGTTAGTGAGACACAACCTCCCCTTCACAAAACCATGTTGTCTCTTGCTAATACGTCCATTTATTTCCAAGTGGGAGTGAATCGTGTCTCGAAGAATCCTCTCCAATAATTTCCCTATCACTGACTGGAGGCTTGCCGGCCTGTAATTACCTGGATTATCCTTGCTACCCTTTTTAAACAAAGGAACAACACTGGCTATTCTCCAATCCTCTGGGACCTGAATTCCTATCACTTGAAAGCCTCCCATATGCCAGATTTTGATTTTCCCTCAAACATCTGCCCCCAATCTACATTCTTCAGTTCATGCCTAATATTGTTGCAATTAGCCTTCCCCCAATTTAGCATCTTCACCTGAGGATTACATTTATCTTTATCTATCAATACCTTAAAGCTTACTGAATTGTGGTCACTGTTCCCGAAATGCTCCCCTACTGAAACTTCTACCACCTGGCCGGGTTCATTCCCCAATACCAGGTCCAGTACAGCCCCTTCCCTAGTTGGACTATCTACATACTGTTTCAAGAACCCCTCCTGGATGCTCCTTACAAACTCTGCCCCATCCAAACCCCCAACACTAAGTAAGTCCCAGTCAATATAGGTTACTTTTACACCTTGCCAAAATCTGCCTACATATCTGCTCCTCTATCTCCAGCTGGTTGTTGGGAGGCCTATAGTAAACCTCCAACATTGTGACTACACCCTTCCTATTCCTGAGCTCTACCCATACTGCCTCGCTGTATGAGCCCTCCGAGATGTCCTCCCGCAGTACAGCTGTGATATTCTGGACTATAGCGCCTGTTTCTGTGTTGTAAATATTGCCACAGGACCCAAGATCATGTCGTGGTGGTTCAGCCTTTAATTTGTTGACAATTCAATATCTTTCCTCTATATACTGGTAATACTGGTAAAAACCAGAGCTTTCAGCCAAGCTTTTAAAACAAAACAAGTAGTTACAGTAACAAACTCACTGCCAGAGCTCCTCAAAGCAATCTCACATACACACACGACATTCCCAAGCTTCCTCACTGGTCAGTGTCGAGTAAGCGGATATTAGCCAACAGTTAGTCTCAGTATCCCACACAGAAGTTCAGGGTAGTGGGATTGTAGAAGAGAAGGGGCGGCACGGTGGCTCAGCAGTTAGCAGTGCTGCCTTACAGCTCCAGGGACCGAGGTTCGATTCTGACCTCTGTGTAGAGTCTGCACGTTCTCCCAGTGTCTGCGTGGGTTTCCTCCGGGTGCTCCGATTTCTTCCCACAGTCCAAAGATGTGCAGGTTAGGTGGATTGGCCGTGATAAATTGCCCCTTCGTGTCCAAAGGCTAGGTGGGGTTATGGAGATAGGGCGGGGGAGTGGGTCTGTGTAGGGTACTCTTTCAGTGGGGTGGTGCAGACTTGATGGGCTGAATGGCCTCCTTCTACACTAAAATTCCACCTTGGCTCTCCAGAATTGCTCAACCTCAACCAATGAGTCCCCCTTCAGCTTATAGGATCATGTCACACAGTCCCATTTCCTTCTCTCTTCCACCTCCCATTCCCGATACCCACGAGATGGTTAAAAACCCCAAGAAAAATGACACAAAGAATCTACAATTCGTAGTATGACGAGATCAGGCCAGAAGATGTCATTAACTGGACTCTCATCGTCACACACCTGAAAGTCAGACCATGGTACTAGTCCAAGGCTAATTCTGTGAAAAATATAATCTGACTGGAGTAAACACAAATTTCAAAGAACAAAGAAAAGTACAGCACAGGAACAGGCCCTTCGGCCCTCCAAGCCCGTGCCGACCGTGCTGCCTGTCTAAACTAAAATCTTCTACACTTCCTGGGTCCTTATCCCTCTATTCCCATCCTAGTCATGTATTTGTCAAGATGCCCCTTAAATGTCACTATCGTCCCTGCTTCCACCACCTCCTCCGGCAGCGAGTTCCAGGCACCCACTATCCTCTGTAAAAAAAAAACTTGCCTCGCACATCAATTTCACTCAAACCTCCCATCACTTTATTGTGCTCTTCCCATTCTTTGATAGAATATGCACTGCAAATACCCTTCAATTCATCCAATTCTATTTTGAAAGTTCCAATTGAATCTACATGCAACCCCCTTTTTCGGCAGCACATACTCGCTTCGTAAATTGTTTCTTATCTCTCCTGGGCTTTTAACCAATTATGTTAAATCAATGTCCTCTGGTTACCAACCCTTCCACAAGTAATATATAATAATCACATATTGTCAGAAGTAGGCTTCAACGAAGTTACTGTGAAAAGCCCCTCGTCACCCATTCCGGCACCTGTTCGGGGAGGCCGGTACGGGAATTGTATCCACGCTGCTGGCCTTGTTCTGCTTTAACAGTCAGCTGTTTAGCCCACTGTGGTAAACCAGCCCCTAGTGGAAGCCAGTGGAAACTATGCTCCAGATCTGCCTGATCAAAACCGCTGTATAACCTTTGAACAGTTCTATTAAATCTTCTCTGCCGGAAAGACCAATCCCAGCTTTGTCAGCCCGACCATATAACTGAAGATCCTTCTCCCAAAGTTGCTAGAGTATGGACCTGGTCAAGAACATATGGTCACCGCATGCAATGCCATCAACAAAGCTGTCTGTACAGCACAGAAACTCCAATTCTCCTGCGTGCTTTGGTGACTCAAACTATCTGGTAAGTCAATTGGATAAGGATCAACTCAGCAGACCAGTGATGTGCCACATTCAATGTCAACCATGGTATCAATGTAGTGAGGTCAGGAATTTCACCTCAACAACAAGTGTCATCATTGCAAATACAATTAGCGTTGCTTGGTCAGCCTTCGGCTGATCACCTGTCACATCCAGGGCACTTGGAGTCTGTTCCCCGAAAGGCTGAGAAAAACTCTCAAGGTTCCCCACCTTTACACCTGACCCCAGAATCTTGGGCTTGTCCTTCACAAAGAAAGACAACTAAGGACCCCGTGAAATGAAGATGTACAACTCACTAACCAACAGGGTGATGCAGATGGTGGTGACTTGAAGCCAGACATCGGACAGAACTTTACTCAAATGATCACTCTTTGCAAGCCACTGGCAAGAGAAACTATTCTGGACCATTACAGCCTGCCTGTCTTGTACACATAATTAATTAATAATCTTGATTGTCACAAGTAGGCTTACATTAACACTGCAATGAAGTTACTGTGAAAAGGCCGAGGCACCACACTCCGGCGCCTGTCTGCTACACTAAGGGAGAATTCAGAATGTCCAATTCACCCAACAAGGGACTTGTGGGAGGAAACCGGAGAACACGGAGGAAACCCACGCAGACACGGTGAGAAAGTGCAGACTCCACACAGTGACCCAGGCCAGGAATCTAACCTGGGACCCCGGAGCTGTGAAGCAACAGTGCTTGGGCCTAATCAGCTAGGTGTCCATAGGATTGCATAAAAATTAAAAGAACAGAAACCAGGTCATTCAGGCCCCCTCAAATCCGCACCAGTGTTTATGCTCTACAAGGTCTCCTTCCACACTTCTATCACCATATCCTTCTTTATGTATAAAATTAAGAGGGGCATAGTTAGAATAGACAGGAAGAAACATTTCCCTTGGTGGAGGGATCAGTGACCAGGAGGCATAGATTTACGGTAAGGGGCAGGAGGTTGAGAGGGGATGTGAGGAATATCTTTTTTTTTTAAACCCAGAGGGTGGTGAGAGTCTGGAACTCGCTGTTTGAAAAGGTGGTGGAGGCAGAGACCCTCATTACATTTAAAAAGTATTTAGATGAGCACTTGTGATCCCAGGGCAGACAAGGCTATGGGCCAAGTGCTGGAAAATGGGATTAGAATAGTTAGGTGTTGTTTTTGTTTGGCGCAGACACGATGGGCAGAATAACTCTATGATTCCTTTCTCCATCACGTTACCCAGATTCCCCTTAAATGTGACTTTTCTATTCACACCAAGCACTGCAGTAACTCACCAAGGTACCTTAGGCAGCACCTTCCAAACCCACGGTCACTACCATCTATTAGGACAGGAGCAGCAGGTACCTGGGAACCCCAACCACCTGGAGGTTCCCTTCCAAGTCACTCATCACCCTGACTTGGAAAGTGGCAGCATATTTACTAACAGCAAAAAGCATCACAGCAATCCTGAACATGTGCTCACCTAACTTGTACTGCACAAAACAGGGAGTCCAAGAAAAGTGCTTTTTTTTAAATTGAGTGGACCAATTTTATTTAAATTAAGGGGCAATTTAGCGTGGCCAATCCACCTACCTTGCACATCTTTGGGTTGTGGGGGCTGAAACCCAGGAGAACGTGCAAAATCCACACGGACAGTGACCCGGAGTTGGGATCGAACCCGGGTCCTCGGCGCTGTGAGGCAAAAGTGCTAACCACTGTGCCACCATCACACCACAACCTACCCAGAGAAGTGTTCTATTAGATTGATTTCTCACTTTAACCAATCCTGGGGCCATATTTACATGGGAATTTTAAACTTACCTGCATTTTACTATTCTATGCTGGAACTCTTACATGAATGCAAAATTTGTCAAGGAAAACACGGACGAGAGGAACATGAAGGCATTGAGGAGTGCCTGGAACTTCCAAAAATGTTTACCAAGTATAAAGATAGAACTCAGCTCCCAATATCCCACCTGATGCATGAAGCCAGGGAGAATGGAAGAAAAACAATTTGAATATAAGTTACCCACTCTTAAGCACTGAACCCTTGTTGGAATTCACAAGTAAAATGAGGACAGAATCAGGCTTGCTGTGATTCCCTTTGCAGTTGAATAGCATGTACACTCACACACACACAAATAGGCTTCCCACGAAGAACAACACTTCAGTGAGTCACCAAAGCTTGCAGATCTGTATCTCAGAGGAGTTGTCAGGTTGAAAGATGGAGTGGGCAAGGAGGAGGAAAAAAATGTTTTCAATTCAAACCAAAAGCAAACTTTTCTGCAATTGCAAAACATATATCAAGTGTCAGAATTTTCAAAAATACTATATTTTTTAAAAATCAGGATTTTAAAGCAAAACCTGAAATATTAACTGTTTCTCTCTCCATGGATGCTGCCTGACCTTCCAAGTGTTCCAGAATTTTCTGCAGGCATTTATAAGAGGATTTTAGCTTTTCACAAAGGAATAAACAGCAAAATATTTTCTGAATATTTTACCATGACTTTGAATAAAACAAATGGTACTGAAGCAACCTCTCCCTAAATGTCAGCAAAACAAGGAACTGATCATCGACTTCAGGAAGCGTAGTTTCCCCCCCCGCCCGAACCATGGCTCCGGAGTGGAGATAGTTGATAGCTTGAAGTTCTGGGGTCACCATCACCAACAGTCTGTCCTGGTCCACTCACGTTGATGCAACAGTCCAGAAAGCCCAACAACAGACTTTCCGGTGGCAGCGATGAGTGGGTAAGCCACGCATTCGGTGGCTCTCACTCCAGCAGGATTGTGGACCTGGCTTCCTGTTTTTTCGGCTCTGTTGAGCGTTGGGATAGACGGACACGGGAGTACTAGTTAACCGGGCAGGGCTGCATGGAACCGGAGAGCAGAAAGCAGCGAAAACGGGAAAGGAAAGGACACGGCAAAGTGCAGTGGAAGCTGACCCAGGGGCAAAGATGGCGGACCTACAGCCTCGGACCTGGCGATCCAGTTAGCACTGGAAAATATGCTGCAGGTGATTAAAAGCAGTTTTGAAACGTTGAAGCGAGATAACTTGGACCCACTTCAGAAGGCAGTGGATCAATTGAATCAGAGATTGGATGCCCAGGAGAAAAAAGTTAAGGAGCTGGGGGAAGTGGTGGAGGAGCAGGCGGACACCCAGACGATTGCTACGCTAGAAGTCGATGGGTTGAAGGAGAGACAGAGGAGACTGCTAGACAGAGTGGAGGAGCTGGAAAATAGAGCTTGTAGACAAAATCTGAGGATCATTGGCCTCCCGGAGGGGGCTGAGGGAGCAGATGCCACAGCTTTTGTGGCTGACCTGTTGCTGCAGCTGATGGGGGCTGACGCCTTTCCGTGACCGCCGGAGCTGGAGGGGGCACATAGGATACAGGCGAGGCAGATGCATCCGGGGTCCACCCCGTCCGATGTGATCAGGTTCCACAGGTTCACGGATAAGGAGCGGGTGCTGCAGGTGGGCAAAGAGCGCTAAGAGCAGCACGTGGAATAACAGTGTTCTTCGCATCTACCAGGACCTAAGCCAGGAGGTGGCAAGGCGTCGAGCAGCGTTTAAACAAATTAAGGAGGTTTTATTTAAAAAGCACGTGAAGTTTGGTCTGCTCTTCCCCGGCTCGTCTTTGGGTCACACATCAGGGCCAACACCCACTACTTCGTCGATCCCAAAGAAGCAATGGACTTCGCGAGGGATCAGGGGCTGGTCCCGCACAAAGGGACCCACGGTCTGGGTGGGTGTTATACAGGTACTGTGTTACGATGATACGAAGGGTTCTGATTGACCGGAGTGAGGGGGGGGGGGGTTTGCCCTCCAACCAGGCTGATCACCTGGAATGTCAGAGGACTAAATGGGCCAGTCAAAAGGGCACGTGTGTTCACGCACTTGCGAACGTAATTATGCTGCAGGAGATACATTTTAAAATGTCTGACCAGGTTAGACTAAGGAAGAGCTGGATCAGCCAGGTCTTCCACTCGGGCTTGGATTCTAAGTCCAGGGAGGTAGCAATTATGATCAATAAGCGGGTTCAATTTGAGGCGGAGGGCGCAATCGCAGATGACGGGGGCAGATTCCTTATGGTAAGGGGCAAGCTGGAGGGGAGGAGAGTGGTGCTGGTGATATATGCTCCGAACTGGGATGATGCTGACTGAAAGAGTGCTGGGGAAAATCCCAGACCTAGACTTACGCAAGTTGATTATTAGGGGGGAGCTGATCTCAATTCGGGCTCACAGTGATAGGACGGATAGAGCAGAAATGGATAGACTGGTTAAGGAGATCCATCGGATAGACGAGGAGCATGCGGGGTCCCCGGGGGAGGACCTACTCAGGGAGAGACGGAGACTACAGGCGGAACTGGGAGTGCTATCCACGAGTAGAGCTGTGGAACAACTTAGGATGGCAAGGAGAGTGGTGTATGAGCATGGGGAGAAGGCTAGCAGATTGCTGGCGCAGCAACTCAGGAGAAGGGAGGCGGCGAGGGAAATAAGTAGGGGGTAGACGGGATGGGGATGGGAATAGGGTGGATGACCCGCCAGGACTGAATAAGGTATTTCAGGACTTTTATCGTAAGCTCTACACTTCAGAATCCCGGAGGAGCCGGAGGAGATTAAACGGTTCCTGGACAGACTAACCTTCCAAAAGTGGGCAGGAGACTAATGGACGGGCTGGGGGCCCCGATTAGAGTGGAGGAGGTATTGGGGGGCCTAAGGCCATGCAGTCGGGTAAAACCCCGGGACCGGATGGATACTCAGTAGAGTTTTACAAAAGGTTCTCGGAGGTAGTGGGGCCGGTGCTGACCAGGGTTTTTAATGAGGCGAGGGACAGAGGGACCCTATCTCCGACGATGTCGCAGGTATCTCGCTGATATTAAAGCAGGACAAGGACCCGGAAGCCTGTGGGTCATACAGGCCAATCTCCCTGATTAATGTGGACGCCAAGTTCCTGGCGGTTAGAATTGAGGACTGTGTACCGGAGGTGATTGGGGACGACCAAACAGGGTTTGTTAAAGGCAGACAGCTGACAGCCAACTTGAGAAGATTGCTTAATGTGATTATGATGCCCCCGACAGGCAAGGAGGTGGAGGTAGTGATGGCAATGGACACTGAGAAGGCCTTTGACGGGTGGAGTGGGACTATTTGTGGGAGGTACTCGGACGGTTCGGGTTCCGGGAGGGACTGGTTAATTGGGTCAGACTACTGTACCAGGCCCTATGACCAAGAGTGAGATGTTTGTAGTGCAGGCAAGGGGCCAGGAGAATAGGCTGAAGGAGCTGCCATTTAGGTTGGTTGGGGAAAGTTTCCAGTACTTGGGGATACAGGTGGCACGAGACTGGGGCAGGTTGCACAAGTTAAATTTGACTAGAGTGGTGGAACAAATGAAGAGGGAGTTTCGGAGGTGGGATGCACTCCCGCTATCACTTGCGGGGAGGGTGCAGACAGTAAAGATGACAATCTCCCACGATTCCTGTTCATTTCAGTGCGTCCCGATCTTTATCCCGCGGTCCTTCTTCAAAAGGACCAGCAACATATTATGAG